>NW_010335152.1:23167-29844 GCF_000700745.2 Antrostomus carolinensis
GGTCAAACTGCCCCCCTCCATCAAGCCCTAGCATCCCTCCTGCCCCCAAGACAGCCTCCAGCCCCTTAAACGCTGCCTTCATGTTGCCCAGGTGTTTCTCATAAGTTTATTTTAATTAACCCTGCTCATCATTACAGCTGACATAGATGTTCAGCATGCCCTATTCTATCCCATGTGCGCATATATATATATATATATATATATATGTATCAGTAATTGTTTGCATCCCAGTTTCTAAACAGCTAAGCAAGATGTAGATATACAATCAGACATGTTTGTCATCTATAACAGTCTAAAGTGATTATCATAATTGGAAATTATGCCAAGGCTATGTCGGAAAAGAAATAACTTGTAAACTGTGTTACCTATTAAATGGCTTTAGGCATCATAATATACAAGAAGAACAGAATTATCTCACAAAGAGTTAGATTAACAATGCACAGCCAGCACTGCAGTAGAAATCAGCATCCTCTGAAAAAGAACCACATGCCACACAGGCTGCCTTTCACAGGAGAGCTCTTTTGGAAAGCTCATGAACTATCTTGCAGAAACCAACCCAGCAAACTCCATCCTATCCAGCTGACAAACAGGAGCATGGTCTTGGGGGCATGTCTCACAATGCGATTTTATAATCATCCCAACATCAGTAGCACCTGAGACAACTGAATGGATTCACTCAATCCACTTTTAAATAACACAAACAGTTACTTTTTCCCTATTAAAAAACCAGCAGGCAGTCACAGAGGGGTGTCAAAGAATTACTGAATGAAGATATCTCTGTCCAGACAAGTCTCTTATGAAGGAAAAATGTGAGACAAATGCAACGAATGAGAAAGCCACTATGGATTTTAGGCTGAAAATTGTGTCTCTGAATTAAACACCTAGTCAAGATCAACTCTAACACCGTGAGAGCTGAAAATCCGCGACCACTCTGTACTGTACCACCTAAGTACTGTACCATTGCATCTTAAATTATCTATTACTTGCCTGTTCACAAGGTTTTGATCTACTATGCAAGGAACCTCAGGCTTTACCACCTATGTAGACAACCTGTTTCACAAAGCCTGTCCCTCCACCCTTCCCAAGCCTTCATCATCTGCTGTGCTAATTCACACCAGTGACAAATCTTATGTTCCTGCAACGACAGTTACTACAAAACTTACCTGAGCATGTTAGTAGTCGATAATCAATTTGTAAATACAAAGTCAGTCTATTACCTTTCAGATTTCATCATCATCTGCTGCTCATTAGCCCAAAACCTGCTGCACTGAGGAAAGTGAGCTGAAGTTCCAATTTTTTTTGTTAAGAAGAGACACACACACACCACCCCCCACGCCACCAGCTTGCATTTGATCTAAAATCTATTGCCAAGAGGAGAAGGAAAAGTACCACCACTCCTAGTGCACTTGTCACATTAAACAGACACCACCTTCAAAATTCATTTAGCTGTCTCCTCAAAGTCTGAAATACTGTACAAGTCTTACCACTCATGAAGCTAAGAGAAATACATCTGGCAGTTATCACAAAATACAATGAGAAAAACCCACAAAACAATGTTAAAAAGACCAGTTCTGCTGCTCATCCAACTGGTTGACTATCTTTCCTTGCATCCAAAAGGGTGCTACGAGAAAAATGTACCTACAAAATGACAGAGGACCTTGGGACAGCTGCAGTTAGTGTGACTCAAGGAGGGAGCATTTTCACACAGAGAAAAAGCAAGTTTATGACAGTCAAAAGGTGCATTCAGATAGCTAAACAGTCCATCTGCAGTCATGCACTTTATCTTTCATATTAAATAGAAAAGTCATTACAATTCTTATTGATCATTTTTTAAAAAAACAGTAATAAATAAAAAGGAATTTGCTGCATTTCAAAAGGAACTGTCAGAAATTACATTTTTAAAAAAATAGAAAATTGACATCACCCAGTTCAAATTTGGGGAATAAAATGTCAAAGATAACTCAGAATTTAGAATTATTTTGAATTATAGGATTTTCTGCATAAGTGAAACAATAAGCAATAGAAGTTTCCAACACTTTGATGCAGACATTCTTTTTGAAAGCTCATATCATCGCCTGTTACACAATACAAACATACTATAAGCATTAAATATTTTGAAGTTACCATGAAAGCATTTGCCTATTAGATCCTCAAAAAGTTGGTAATCTATTCCAAAATATGAACAAGACATCTACTGGAATTAGAGACAAATATTCACATTAAACGTGCCGTAACACAGCAGTAAAGAGAGTCTGAAACTCAAGCCAAAAATCAGAGGCAGAGCGAGCCCCTCAGGCGATGTTAAAGGAGACTCTTTATCAAAAGAGCAATACCTATACCTCAGCTACCCCAAACCACAAAAATCCCCCACCTCCCCCTAAACATACAATCCACAATAAAGCAGAAATACGATGGCATTCCTTCAAGGCTCTTCCAGCACAGGAGGTTTTCTCCTTGCACCAACTCGAAGGCTGTCAAAAGTTCTTTACAGTGATACCCAAATTATTCCCAGAAGTGATTTATAACATGCCCAGGGACAAAAGCTACAAACAGTACAAGAGTCTACCAAAAACTTGGAATTGTGTGTTTCATTTTTCAGGTATGCTGTCCTAACAGTAGGACTAGAACATGCTGAACACATCTGCACAACTCCAATCCGATGCCCGAGACGTCAAGGAGAAGATCCCAACTGGGCTGCCAACCTCCTGCAGATTCAGAAACCACAGTTCAAGCAGAAAAATAATTCAACCATATCCCATACTTGAATAATCTCTCATTTTATATGAAATTCAACAGCCTTAATTTCTAGCTCAAAAATCTGCTATAAAAATTAAATGATACATTCATTCCTGAAGATTCAGGTGACCAGAAACTCAAAGGCTTCCAAAGCTATGCTGTAATTCAAACTGTGTTTACATCTATTGCCTCCACTTAGCTACTAGTTATAATGTCCCAGAGACAATCCTCAAAAGTGTTTCCAATCTCTGACAAAATCCCTAATAAATAAATAAATAAATGATAGAAAAAAAAAAATCCCTGAAAATAAATAATTTTTTAAAAGCCCCACAAACAAAAAAGCCTCACAACCACCTTGAGGCTCAAAGTTTTTAAGCTCCAGTCATCTGCTGGAAAAACCAAGACATCAAAATGAAGAAAAAAAAATGAGAATACTAAAGGATTGCTTACTTCAACACCCATAAATCTTCAACTAATTTTACTGGTTCCACAATCATCTTTTCCAAGGTTTGGCCTGTTGACTGCATATTCTACTAAGCAAACATGATGAAGAAATGATAGTAGTAAAACTAAATATAAGAGATTTCATCATCTGGAGTTTAACACAAGTGCTTTTATAACTCAAAACTTCTTTGCCTCCCAACATCAGAAAGAGAATGTGCAGGAATGGAGAGGAACAGAGAACACCAACTACAAAATCACATCACAGAGCTCATTAGCATTGACACAACCACAGTAAGATGATTAAATATGCACAGGAATGTGGCCGAGAGAGACACTGCAACCGATTTTTTTTAATATATGTAATTTAAATAGTATAGAAAAATTAAGTGTACAAAATATATGACATGTCAGTAAGTTATAGAGAACATCCCACCCAAAAATGCTAAGCCATGGAAAAAGGGAATTCGAAAAAAAAACAAAACCTCTTCTGAGACTGGTAGAAAAGGATACAAGAGCTGATAGATAAGCTAAATTCTGGTGGACTGAGGACAAGCATAGCTTTGGTATACCAGGGAAGCCCTTTGTGGGAGTTATATGAAGCTCTTTGAGCTCTCATCCAACACCCATGGCTTGTTAGTCAAGTATTTATTAGAGGTAGTCCTGAACGAACACACAGAATTCCATTTTTACTAACCTTGACACGAACAACAACAACAAAAATATATATTTTATGGTTTTGCTGTGATTTCTGTTCAGTTTTTACTGCACAGTTCTGCAAGGAACATCAAGCATCCTCCTGCGAGGACGGATGGTGCTGCCAGAGCTGGTACAAGGGACAGCACATGTAAACAGAAAAGGCCAGCAGCGCTTGTGACGACTGCAGCGACACATTCCTAAGATTGTTCTGCAAGAAAGGAACGCAGATCTGGTCCAAAAAGAGCTGAACTTGGTTGATTTTTGAGTCTGAACCATGTAATCCTTCTGTAATGGAGAGCACGCACTAGGCGAGAACAGTGGTCCTGGGAATTTTCTGTTCTGAATGATTCTGCAAAACTCACTCAGGTTTCACCGGGCAGCACAGCTCGCTCTCCTGCAGACAGAGTGCAGGAACACTTAAATTCCTCTTATTTTTCCCCAAATACATCAGCAGCAGCCATGTGAGTGGGCTGGCAAAGGAGATGGTTTGCAGACACGAGGGCAGATAGAGCTGGAAAAGTCAACCCAAAGTAAAAGACAAGTCCTACAAACCACCATCAGCAAAACACTTGCAGCACAACCACACAAGGAGCTGAATATTTTGGGACAGGATCCTGACTTCGAAAAAGAAAAAATCTAGAATCAAATAAAGATTGGTTTAAATCTTGTGGAATCAGGATTATGCACACTGTTGTAAGTCAGTAGGATGTATCAACCAGCTCCATCACCTGCTATTAAATACCATCAAGCCCCCAGCATCAAGCTGTTTCCATCACATCAATAGGTTTTGTGTCTCTTCACACTTTATCCAAGCTATATATGGGCAACATCCCACTGATGTCTCAACCTGGGGCCCTAAAAACACAAACCAGCACGCATGCTCGAAACACACTTGATTTCTTCTTTATTTGGGGATGGAAAGGGATTTGTTATCAGGCAATTCCTTACATACTTTGCGAGGGTAGAGGTTAAGGCAAGCTGCGACAGGAACGTACTCTCTAAGTATAAAGAAGAGGAGCCTCATCCCAACACCTTTTCTTATAGGAAAGAAGGGACAGGGGGTTACTGCAACAAACCTTGATGCCAGGAGTGACTAAGAACCATTTCCTTCACTGTGCTCATTTCTTTTAAGTCACCTGTATGAAAACATTCCTAGGTGAAGGCCCACAATGTGCCCACACACACATTAAGGACCTGCAGGAATTTCAGAGTGAAGTGTGAATGACATAGCTTACATTAAACACTAACATTAAATACATTAAATACTAACACATATGACTGAAAGTACCTAATCCTCAAGCACAAGGGAACCTCTATTTTGATGGGAAAAGGCATATAATCATAGGAGAGAGTTAACATAGTATCACTTCATAGTTACCTAGGGTAAAACTGTAATTAACACAGCAACTAAAGCCCACTTCAGTCTGGAGTCTCTTTATTCTAAATGCAGGTTTCTCTTTCCCCCACCAAACTTAATTCCAGACAAGTCCTGCTTCCCAGATGCTCCCATGTACCACCTGCAGCCCTCAGGACAGTGAGTAACAATCATATTCGTTCTGCAGATGTTCCAGTGGTTGTGTGAAGCAGAGGCGGATGTTGGAAGACAACCTGGCTCAGCAGCAGTATCACCTTCTTCCTGTCACTGACAGGGATGAAGAGCCAAGTTAAAGAATTGGGCTAGGAATTAATTTCTGTAGTAAGGGAGCAGAAGAAAAAGGCTCATGAAAATAACTAACAGGCTATCCAGTCTCCAGGTAAAAATCATCACCAGTTCCTCATTCCTTACAGACCTTCAGACTTGATTCAGAACTTTTAAGAAATCAAGCATTGGTATTTCACTGCACTCAAATCAGGAAGAGTTTCAAATGCATCAGATGAAAACTGTCCATAGATTGCCCTGGTAAAATCCATCTGACAGGAAGTTTATCCTCCTTAAACAAAGCGCCTAGTGGAGGTCATAAAAATACTGGTGCTGCTCTAGCTGAGACTGATGTGGAAGATCCTGGAAAAAAATGATGAGTGGTACTGGCATCCTGCTCATCTACCCAGGAGGGTATGGATTGGGGATGCTTTAAATGCACGAAGCATCTGTGCACATCAAGGAGCATCTATTTGAAAGATGATCACTTCTGAAAGATGCACCTACAGCTGAATGACAAAACCAGACCTGTACTTTAATCCTCACTGTCCTTAGAGGTAAGATGATTTGCTTCTGCTGGTAAGCTGCAAGAACTGGTAGGGTATTTTAGGTTACTACTGGTCTCACAAAGACTGATAGAAACATTTTTAAGATTTCTTTGTTTTATTTTGGGCTCAGTTATATTCCTGGTTCCCTTAAGTCCTTCTCCAAAACTGCTTTAGCTAGAAAGCCACAGCAGGGCTCTGGCTCTTCTCTGCCACCAGCCCAACTGCTTCTGACCTTTGAGCAGAGGGCTGGCCTTGGGAGTGGGAATTCCAGGCGCCTTTCCAGTCGAGCCAGCCTGCAGGATGCGTACCACGCGCTGCCAGCCACACACCGCGCCTGCCCGGCTTCGGCATCCCTTCCTTCCCTTTGTACATGAGGGAGAGGAAATTCAGTGCCAAAGCTTAACCACTAAAGTGTAATTTGGCAATCATGGCAGAAATACCCAGCGCTGAGGACAAGGCAACACAGCACAAGCACCTCACAACAGAAAACAGCTTGTCTGTCCAGGACCTTTGATATCTAAACCACTTAAATTGAACAACGCTGCTTGTCAAACGAGGAACTCGCCAGCCTTACAGAATCACACAGAGAACCACAGAATGTCAGGGATTGGAAG
>NW_010335153.1:0-7030 GCF_000700745.2 Antrostomus carolinensis
GGTGAGCAATTGTACTGTGCATCCCTCATTTTATGTATATTTTATTTAATATATATATGTATATAATTATCTTTATGTATATTTTATTTAATATATATGTATATAATTATCATTATCATTACTATTTTTTTTATTTTACTCCAATTACTAGATTTTTCTTATCTCAACCTACAAGTCCCCTTACCTTTACCCCTCCAATTCTCTCCCCTATTGCCATGGTCAGGGGGTGCAAGCAGCTGTGTGGTGTTTCAGTGCCAGCCAAGTTAAACTACTACATACGTTCTCGCAGGACAAGTCGTAAGGCTGTAGCTTCTAGAGTTTTTAATCTGCTGCTTTTCACAAATACTGAACATGTTTAGAATTAAACAGAAAAAAACAGCTATGGATTATCCTTCTGTAAACATTTCACAGCCTCTGCAGCCAGCCAGGCTCTGCCTGCAAATACAGGTGTTTTGCTGTGAGCAGACTATGGCTCCGGAACATCGTTAGGAAAACACTGTTGTGCTTTCCAGCTCATTTGGCCAGGGCAACAGAGGCTGGTAACTAATGCCTACAACTGCCTCAAGTTGAGTGAGAGGCTCTACAACTGTGAGACTCTTCCAAGGCTGTCTTTGCTTTCCAAATTTGAGGAGATATGTTTCCTCATCAATGCCGTGCGCCAAAGGCGTACCTGGAGACCAAAAGCCTGTCTTCTCCTCTGGGGTTTCAAGACACTCAAACATCTTTCAAAGAGAGGTGAAAAAAATCCATCTAATAAATATGGAAAGAAACACTCTCACAAAGCTATCAAGAAGTACAAAAGTTAGAGAAAGTACTAGAGGGGGCTGAGGTAGATATTCAGTATTTTTTTCATTTCTTTTTTTCCATAATAATGACCAAAATTTACACAACAGTAAAAGCCTGGCATACAAATGCAAACATCACTATAATCCCTGTTAACAAAGCACACAGAGAAATTAAAGCAAGCTTAACTAAGCAGTGTTTGTGAATATTAATGAGCCTAAAAGCTAAATCCAAGCTTTAAAAATTTGAAGTAAAAAGAGGATTGTTTTCAGACTAATTTGTATTTAAACTGGATGCTTTGCATGTGAAATGCGAGGAAGAGAATGAACTATCTTGCCCTAGAAAAGCATTAAAGTGAGTTTAACAGAGTAAGATCTTTGAAAACTCTGAATATCTAGATATATTCAGCTTTTAAGCTGATACACTGAACTATCCTCAAATGTCGCTGGACAGTGGCTTATTCCAAATCTCCACATTACATTTTATTGCAGAGATCAAAAGAATACTTTTTTTTTTTTCCTTCTTGCTGTCACAGTACCCAACAGTAATGCTTTTCCACCTGACAAGGAAAATCAACACATTCACTGCCCACAGAAGTTTAGGACAAACCTGGAATGGCTTTCACAACTCATCCAGGCAGTCCAAGCTTGATTTTGTGAATGTCAAATATCCCTTGCATCAAAGGAAATGCTTTGAAATCCCACTGACTTCAGGGAGGAAGAGAAAGAATGTCAGGTGGGATTCATCTGTCTTAGATGTTTGTAATAGACACCTGTATCATCTAAGCTCTCTTTACAGTTAGTGAAGAGAAACTGGTACTTTTATTCTTAATATCATCTCATCCTCATGTAGAAAGCTGGGCGAGATGAATCATCCTTGAGAACCACCTATTCCTCTTCAAAGGGAGCAGAAGACTCACTCCAGTGCAGCTGTCTACAACTCAGACATCTCAAAGTAAGCGAGATGAATCTCAGCCTTCACGTGTTTCATGGTTCAGAAGCTCAACGCACCCTTATCCATCCACTGAAATTTGACCAAGACATTAAAAGTTCCAGCCCAATTCTTGGAACAGCCATGTTCTTCCACAACCAGATTCCCTTCACTCGCTGGCCTGAACAGACACAGCTGCGTTAGCTTCAGTACTTTTTTGGTTGGTGGCTTTTTTTGTTTTGATTTGGTTGAGGGGTCGTTTTTTTGGTGGGTTTTTGTTTTGGGTTTTTTTTTTTTTTTGGTTTTGGGGATTTTTTTTAGTGAAGTATTTAACCCCCATATGAATTTAATTCATAACTATAATAGATTAAATGCTTCCCATTGAACCGAGTACCACCACTGGGGAAGATAGGCTGAACCACCTGACATCCTCACAAAAATATGTATCTGCTCTATTTTCTGTTTGGAAACCTACAGTCCACGAGGCAAAATCCACATACTGTTTGATATTGATAAGTGAAAATTAGACAGTAGAGAATAAGAATTGCAGTAATCTCTGAAAAAATTATGGCATTAGAAGGTGATGATTCTGTTTGCTAGATCCCAACATCAGGCATTCCCAGGAGTGCCCAAGTACCAGAGGGGCAGGAAGAAACCTGGTTGAGGTGTGGGAACTCAGAGTTCCCACTATCCCCAGAGTTCCCACTATATTCCCCAATATCCGGAGCTTTAGGAAAAGCCATAAAAGCATCATCGGGCAGCCTCAACTATATTCTAACACCTCCTAAATACACTCCAAGCCCAAAGGAAACAAGGTCATTTCATAGGGGCAAAGGACCAAAAGCCCTTTTTGCTTTTACTATTTTCTGAAGGCAGTAGCCCTAAAGAATGAACTACTTGTAAAAGAAAATAAATCATTAAAAAAATAAAAATAATCTCAAGCTAGTTAGCTTCTCTGAGCTCACGTATTCCTCCTTTCCCTCCCTGCACCCCCATCCTACCGCTGTCCCCTCTGCACTGGTGACAGGGGGACAGGCAGCTGCAGCCTGCGTTCTTCAGCTTAAACAGAGATCAGCCGTGACTGGAGTTCAAATGGTTCATTAACTTCTTATGCCTGGACCCTGGGGATAAGAATCTACTGTCTAGAGCAGAACTGTATGAAGACAACAAAAGATAAATAAAATTATAAGATGCACAATAAAGTGAACAAAACAGGACTCTTGCCCCCCCTCTTCCATTAAAACCCTAAACAAAAGGGAATTACCATCCTTCCCCTGCTGAGATGAATGCAGCTGAGAACTGCAACCTTCAGGTTTAAAGCTGGAATTTACCTTTTGCATTCACGCACAAATAGGCTGATAGTTTGGATCCAAGTCAGAATCACAGATGTGTATATCCTAAAACACAACTGCTAACGTAGCTGGCAGCCTATGCAGCACTGGTATGAATGAGACTTCCCTGCCAATTGGTCTCCAGTGCAACCCAAACAGGCACAATAAAACACTCCGGTGTTGCTCGAGTTCTGTACTGCTGCTCTGGGAAAGGAGCGGGATTTAAGAGCAGCAGTTTTGTCAGAGCTTCAATCCCTCACCCATGAGCACACAGCATCCAGCGCCACGATATCCAGGTGCTGAGAGCTACACGTGCTCAAAGCCAGCTCATTTATTTCAGTCCTGACAAAAGCAGTGACATTTGCCAAAGTTTCAGTTTAATTCCCCCTCGGCTGAAAGCCCCATTCCCTAGAGGTAAATATTGCTGTCTAATGAGGAGCAGTCATGCAAAATTACACTGTATGGCAGCAACTAGCTGAGGATCTTCAGAAAACTGATTTGTTAGACTAATTCCTGGAGGTACAAACTTCAGAAAAGCAATGGCTCAAAATGCAGTCACAACACTTTCTAAGGGGTGCTACAGGAAGGATCCTTGGGTTTTCTTTTAAAAAAAAAAATGTACAGAATGAGGACTGAGTGAGAAAGTAACCTGAGCCATCTCAACTCTTTACCTATGGATTTTTTTACAAGAGAAAGGAGGTTTGTTTGAAATGCACATTTTCTAAGCTGCAGTAGGAGCTTGTGTCCAGCTCTAACAGCTGATGTCTTGACAGAGCAGCCCATCTCTCCTTCTGACTGGCAGCTCTCACCTACCTCCAAGGCTGTGTTCAGCCAAGCCCTGGTGCCAATCCCAGAATTGCCTCAATTCGAAAAGACCTTTCAGATCATCCAGTCCAATCATTAACCCAACACTGACAAGTCCCCAACTAACTCATGCCCCTCAGCACTATGTCTACAAGACTCTTCAGTCCCTCCAGGGATGGGGACTCCACCACTGCCCTGGGCAACCCCTTCCAATGCCTCAGAATCCTTTCAGCAAAGAAATTCTTCCTCACATCCCATCTCAACTGCCCTTGGTGCAACTCGAGGCCATTTCCTCTCATCCTGTCACTTGTTCCTTGGTTGAACAGACCCACCCCCACCTCTCTCCACCCTCCTCCAAGGGACTTGGACAGAGCCAGAAGGTCTCCCCTCAGCCTCCTTTTCTCCAGCCTCAACAACCCCAGTTCCATCAGCCACAAGGGAACTCAGCACACTTGTGCTCCAGACCCTTCCCCAGCTCCGTTGCCCTTCTCTGGACACGCTCCAGCACCTCCATGTCCTTCTTGGAGTCAGGGGCCCAAAACTGAGCACAGGACTCACTGATATCATCTACAGACTGCAAGAAAACACCTGTTAAGGTGAGGCTTTAGTCAGGGGTTGTGGGGCTGCAGATTTACCTTCCAGAGCAGCACACACCTGCCTGTCCTGCTTGACAAAGCCCAAACAGCTTTTTGCTCCTACTACTGCCAAGTGTGCCCAGCTGCAGTTCCTAATGCACATCATTATTTCTCCTAAGGGTCACCTAGCACAAAGTTCTGACAAAGCAGAAAAGCAGCCACACAGATTTGTGTTCTGTAACAAAGATAATCTGGAAAATACCGATGTATTGCTGAAGCAGGACGTGCGGTGGCTGTGCCCTCTGAAGAGCAGCTCTCCTTCCCCAAGGTACTTCTTTTACATCTCACCCTATTCCTCCCCACCTTCAAAATGCCAACACCAAAATACCTACGAGGAAACTTCCTGGCCCTTGAACTAAAACTATCTGGGTCTCATTTTAATGCTGCAGAGCTTCTGAACTTTTTCCTTTACACCCATTAAGAGATATTTCAGTTCAAGAGCATCTTTCGGGGTAGATTAAAAAAAGGAGGGGGGGAGAGAGAGGGAAAGGGAGCAAGAAATCCCCTTAGCAAACCCAGTAGCATAGACTTCTGTAATTGATCCAGGAGGGAGACAAAACCATAATTAATCCATTCGGGAAATGGGGATGACTCAAACACACATTTTTGGGAAGGGGAGTGGGGGAAGCACCTGGTTATGTTCACTTTATAAACAAGCAAAAGCTAATTACTTCAAGTGCCAGCAAAATCTATCCAGGGAATACATCCTCTTATCTAATGCCACTTGCAGCAGGACTGTGCTGCTCTGAATTATAGCCAAGATCAAAGAGCATCTGTGCATAGCATTATTGTATTCTTCTTCCTCCCCTCTCTTTGCTCTACAAGATAGGTTTGTATTTCTGATCACTGTCAGCTAAATTGTTATTTTTAATTACAAGACATTTCCACTTCTCACTTTTTAGTTCTCACACATCACAGCAATGCAAAGCTCAACATCTCTGTCATGGTTTACAGCAGCAGGAAATGTGGCAGTCCCGACGTGGCAGCTCGTTGCAGGATTGAATCCTTACAAAGCGGCTGCTGCCAGGTAGCTTTGCTGTCAAAGCACAGCCCAGCATCTGCAATTCATAAACTTGCTGATTCCCACTTGCTACTACTAATAAGAGGAAGGTTAGATATAAAACAGCATTAATTAGTTATAAATTGAAATTATCATAATAACAAAAGGATGCATGAATATAAAGTTTGCTTCTTTTACACTGTTATTTACAAAAGATAGATTAGTAAAATAAATTAGTAAGATAATTTGTGTTAGATTTTTTTTTTTTTTTTTGTTAGACAACAAACCCATGAGGAATTCAGAACATGGTGCAAGGAAACAGCTACTCAGAGGCATTAATTACTAGATCACATCAAACCTAACACTTTCAGGAGGATGGATACACCTTTGAGAATCAAATACCATAAAGCAAAAAGTATATAGTACCATGTATCATATGTATTAGGCATGTGCTCAGAGTTGCCTGTTTTGACCCTCTTTCGTTGATTTAAAGTACATCTGTGTTGTTGGGAGTGGAATTTGCATGGCAGCTTGCAGAGCGTGCTGCCCTGGGCACCCACAGAGATGGAGAAGCACCAGTACGAGTTCCAGCTTGCAGGACCCTGGGTGCTGCCTTGGGCAACCCAACTTACACCAAAATCTGTGCTGAAGCCTTGGTAGCCAGCAGCAACCACACTTCATAGAGCCCCGTATCTAACGGTGTCTCTATAGATATCTATTTACCAGAAGCTATAACAGAGAAATAACTCACAAAATTATCCATAAAACGCAGCTGAGAGTACCACATGAAAAGACATCCTACGCCTTGGAGAACAGGCCATGTTCTCCACATCTCTGGTTGGCTTAAGATAAAAGAAACTCTTTGGAGGTTGGTCAGTGGTATGACTTTTGTAAGCTAGTTTAACATTTCCAATCTCCAGGACTGGTTGGAAATCAAGCAGTTTTCCCTGCAACATCTTGAGCTCACTCATCACCCTCCGCTTTATTAGACTTTGCAATTTATTTGGTAAGACCAAAACACTCAGCACCTTTGTACATAGCGTGGTAGTGGGTGGCAGCAGTGGCGAAAGGATGAACCCAGTTCATCCTTTTACTTTTAATTACCACTTTAATCAGTGGTAATTAACACAGCAGGACTATAATGAACACCCAGTGGTCCCTGGTGCCTGTGTGAACTGGACTGTACACCACTGCCACAGCCTTCTGCATCCCAGCCAAGCCTGCTCTAACCAAAACCCCAGCTGGTGGGTGCTCCCAGACAAGGCAGATGACAAGGATTAGTCCTGGAAGCTTGAGTTATGACAGCAACAGCTGAAATAAAAACACTTTTGTGGGTAGATCAGACTCCATGTTGGGAAAAGCCTAACAGAATTGACTTAACACAGAGGAGGGGCAAGCAGGAGAGAAGTAAGTGTTGTTAGAGATGCCTGGACTTGCACTCAAATCTAAGACTTTCTGAAAAGTATTTGGTCTGCACTGGGAATCCACTGGAATCAAGTCACAGGTTCCTTTTGAGACCTTTCACTTGATCAACAATATAGTTTATA
>NW_010335153.1:7076-13908 GCF_000700745.2 Antrostomus carolinensis
GCTGTCAAACAAAAGGCAACGGTCACCCAAGACACTGAAACAGGGTACAAGATCCACAGTAAAATTTTTAAAGACGAAGCTTTGGCTTTTGCTTGGTTCAGCTGGAAGTTTATGGCCCAGGAAACTTCCTTCCCAGAACAGCCACTTTATTTGATGGGGGAACAAATTTGATGTTTTATAGTGATAAAAGGAATGGCTCCAAATGATACCAAGGAAAGAGGGAAGGAGTTTTAATCTGAGCTTATCTGACCAGGGAAGAGGTACCTACATATTACCTGCAAGGGACAAGTCAGCATCAGCATAAATAACATGCCAGGTAAAGCTTTCCATCAGTTCTGTGAAAGGCCTTTTAGTCATGTAAGTGCAAGTTTGTACATACTTCATTCATTTACCATCCCTAGTGGGGTTTGTATTAAATTAAATGTTTATACAGTGCTTTGAAGATGTAAAGTACTGAAAGTGGCAAGTGCTTTCATTAGATATCAAAGAGCTAGCTATAGCTTCTAGAGAATAAGTGGATCCATCAGCTGAAATAATTGATTGCATCTAACACTGTGACAAAGTAGAATGGTATAAATGTCAGTTTTTTTCCTGTAGTATATAGAAAGGAAAGTAGAGAATCACACTCAGATTTGCTCTTGGAGGAAGCAGATCATGACAGGATTATTTTACTGAAAGGATTACCTTGTGTTTGTTGGGAAAAGCATTGTCTTTCTCTTAAGGATCAAGTGCTGGACATGGCTAGAAATAAAACACTAAAGATGATAGATAACTGCTGTAAACTGTTATAGGAAATACAATGACTTTGATTTAGGCCTGTTTTACCAAAGCTAGACTCTGCTGACTTTGCTATTCCTGACTCCAGAAGAAGAAACTTTACGTACAACTGCGACAATGCCTGGAAAATATAAAGAAGAGACTGCCCTGAAAGGCAAGGGGAATGATTTACAGAATTATAGTTTCAATGTTTCCTTAGCACTCATATCAGATACAAATTTTTTTTTCAGCAGAAATATGCCCTGGATTATTGATTTCTTTCTTTAGATTTCAATAAAACAGTCTAAATTATTTTAGAAAATGTTTTTCTTTTATTCTGAGATTCTTGAAGATTCCCATCTTACAAGCCTTCGTCAAAATAGTTGCTGTCTTCTCCTCTGCCAACTAGACTCCAGTTGGTAAGAGAACCATGACTTTCCCAGTATCTGTACTGAAGTCTCTGAATGCCAAGATGGGAGGGGAAAAAAAAACAAACAAACAAACAAACAAAAAACAATAGGCAGCAGGCAGACTAGCACTGCCACCGAGTAAAATAAAAATATGCCACCACAGAAATAATAAAGGCCAAAAAAAAAAAATCAGTGGGAAAAACATTGACAGAGCAGCAGAGGCAGCTCCAGCTGCTTGGACACATCTGGTCAATAAAATCTCTCTCAATACCATCAACTTATTTATCCCAGTAAAGGACAGAAGACCAGAAGCTGATTTTGCAGGAAGTAGCTATATAATGCTTGCGCAGGGAGCTAAAGATACATGTCACTCCTGCTGTCTGTGGACATTTTCTCAGGTTAAATCTGGCAGGTCAGAGGTGTGAACCTCCCTTCAACCCACAGCAAAAGACAGTCCCAGCCTTCTGACGTGCCAGGGACAGCAAGGGTCAATAGCCCTTTCTCAGGTGCTTTGTATGTGCTGTGAAATTAAAAAAAATAATAATAATAAACCCACATTACCTTGCACCTTGTAATCAAAACAGGAATTGGAGAACTTCCCCTCCCCATTACTAATTCTGAGCAGTTATTTTATTTACTAGTTGTTCTTTAAATATCCCCACATATATGACTATGGAGTTGGAGCTCTGTAATTTTATTTAGATTGGTTGGATTGAGTGTCCTCATCCTAACCTTCCTCCCCCACAAACTGCAAATGCCACGTTGGGAATCTGTGCAGCTCTCTTAATAACAGCTCACAAAGGTTACCAAGATAATGCATCCAAATCTCTTAAGTAACATCACAGCTCTAAAATACTCAGGTTTATTTAGACAGCGGTTTCAAAGGAGATAAAGATTTAAATTTTGATTATTTAAAAATGTAATTTTAATCTTTTTATATAAATGCTAATTTTAAAAATCTGGGAAATATCTTAGGGAAGGGGGAAGAAGATAAAGCAGAAATTGTTCTGTGGGAACTTTCTCCTGTCTCCCTGAAGTATGAGCTTTAGTATCAACAACCACTCTGATTACTGTTCCAGCGTTTACTTTGATTCACACTAGAAATTGGCTCAAGATTTTCATCTAGGTGTGACAGTGATCCTCAGATACCTACAATTTAATTTGTTAGCATGCCAACTACCATAGGATTTATTTAAATCTGTGCTCAGATTTGACCACCAAATTGACAAAAATCATAGCTTGCACAGCACGTCTGTGAGACAGAAAATGAAGAGAAGGAGCAAGGCAATAATCAGCAGGAAACAAGAACACAGCAGTATTGGGTGTATGAGGTGATTGTACTGACCCACTGACAAACTATCAGAGCAGCTCTGGAGACCATGCTTGGCCTTTTAAAGAGATAAGGGGCCCCACATCTCTAAGAGGGTTTAAACAACTTAGAGCAAAGGAAAGAAGCAAACATACATGATGGAGATATGGGAGTCTTATTTCAGCCCTGTGCCAACAGCAGGGTAAAAGACATCCAAGATCAGCTAGTAGTCAGAGGAAGCCTGAGAGCCCCTGAATTTGACAACAGATAAATGAAAATTTCCAATTTAGGCAGAATGGCAAGAGGGGATGAAGACACTGTGAAGTTCTGCTAAAGGGCCTGTTAGGAGAAGCAGCTTCAGGGTTGCATTGTTATGAAGTACAACTGCTCTAGCTGGCTCATGTATAGGAGGCAATAAAGACAATGGAGGCAGGGTCTTCCCACTAGCATCCAGTGAAAGGATGAGAGATAATGGAAACAAGATGAAACAGTTAATTCCGTTTAAACATAAGAATTAATTTATTTTTATCATAAACTTGATTGAACACTAAAACATGCTGCACAGAAAAGCTGTGAAGTTTCCTTCCTTGGTGGTATTTAAAACTAGACAAAGCCCAGGGCAACTTGCTCTAATTGACCCTGCTTTGAGGAAGGTGCTTAGACTGAAGGATCTCTGCAGACATCTAACCTCAACAATTCTGCTATTCAAAATCAACTGGGAAGAAAGGGAGAGGACCTTGGACCCCTCAGGAACCAGCTCCTCCCAACTCAGTCTCTCAAATTCAGAGGAAAGGACTCATGATGTCTTTATAATATAGGATGCTCCAAATATGAACTGCTACATCTCTTTCACCATAACCTCCACAGCTTTTAGCACCCCATCCTTTTGACACCCAATTCCTTCCCCCCAGATATAGGAGCATTATATCCACCTAACTTCATTTTTCCTTTAGCTCCATTTTCAATATCACTTTTCCAAACCCATAGTGAACATCACATGTTAACAAAATAATCCTCCAGAAAATAAAAGCTGCAACGCAAACATGAACATCTTTATCAAGCATCATTTTTGTTTCAGAAAAAACTTCTCTCGGGAGAAGAGCTGTGGTTTAATGGCTCCAGATTTAGTTAGTGCCTCCTCACATCTCTGAAAGCTTCTGGACAGTCTACATAAGCATCTGGATTTTATAATACCCACACTGGTCATTAACAGGGAAGTTCTTAGAACTGCAAGCAGAATATAGAGCAGGCTTGCCCTGTATCTCCGATTTTCACAATGACAGCTGGTGAGATGCTAAGGATGAAGAGTGGGGAATTTATCATGCGACAGGGCTCTCGAGCAAGCACAAGGTTGTATCTTCTTTTCTCTTCCTGAGGGGAATTCAGAGCTCAGAAGTTGCTGCAAGTAGCAGTGACTGACCTACTCCTCTTTCAAATAATCCATGAAAAAAGTTACAAGGTGAAAATTGCAACAAGAAGCTTCTTATGGTGCATTGCAGACATATTTCAACTTCACACCACAGCTGAGCTATATGTACAGTGTAGCTCAAGCTACGGGGTTCGTTCAGCCTACACCCTCTGCCCCAAGACTGATGACTTCTGTGAGCTGTTACGACACAACCACTTCTTTGCTGTGGTTTCTGTATACAAGGAAAAATGCCTTTCTCACTGCTTGAGCTGGCTTTTGTTTTACCTGAAGGAAAAAACAGCAACAAAAAGGCATCTGAAACTCCCTGGTCAGAGCTTTAATAGACTTTCACCTGCTGTGTAGCAGGCACAGAAGGCAACTCAAGGCACATACTTCCAAGAGGTTAAAGAAGCACAGTGTGCCTCTGACTGAAAACAGCTATCCATCTGTAACAACAGGAACAAGAGAAAATTAAGGTGGAACACATACTTGAAAAAGCAGAGAATCCCTATATAGAGGTAAAATCACAGGTCAGCTCTGACCTGAACACCAGCCAGAACAGCACTGCACTAAACAGGTGCATTTATTTTTAAATCAGAATACAGGAGTCAATAAATAATTTCCACATAGGTCACAAGAAAACTGTCAGGCAGCAGCGACTTTCAGAGGTTACCCATCGAGCCTAGGATCAAAACTGCAACTTTGACTTTAAAAGAACAAAGCCTGTACCTCCCACACGGAGTGGGACTGCACATAAAGCAGCTGCAGTGGCAGGAGCAGCAGCAACATGCTTTTCATTTACATTCTTTATGATCCATACCAGTCACTTCAGAGAGATCAAGCTAACTGGCATTTTTTTCTAACCTTCCTAATAAAGGCCTCATCCCAAACTTTATTATTCCCAATTTTTAGAGCAGAGGAAAGAGCAAGAGATCATCCCAGAGTAAGCTCCATCTATCATTTCATCCATCTCTCTGCTGATCTCAAGTACAAGGTGGACAAATTCCTGTTAACTCAGGGACTTTGGGGAAACTCTCTGAGCCAGTTTCTCATCTATCTTGCATTAACTGCAGGAAGTATGATGTTGCTACCAGTGCAGTGAATATAACATCAGCTGCTAAAATGCCCAGACAGCTATCTGCTTACCCACACTAACCTTCTTCTGTTACTTACTGCCCAAGTCAGCCCACCAAAAATTGGAGATTTTATTTTTTAAGTCTATTATTATGTAATAGTAGTAGAAACATTGAAAGAAAAATCATTTCTACTTTTTACTTGGTAAATACAATTTTTTTCTTATGTAACTAGAGAAAATTAAGAGCAGGAGATTTTTTTAACAGGCAAAGTTCAGTTCCAGTGGAGATGAATCTGCACGAGTACTGGTGTATTTTGAGGAATAAAAATTAAAATCACATCAAGTACTTCCTAAATTCCACCCTAAACTGACAAGTTTAAGGAAAACAAGATGAAATCTGGCTTTGCACATTACCATCTTTTCTATTTCTATGATAGAAGCAAAGGTCTGTGGAAAGGTTTGTACATTAAGCGTTCTTGGGAGTCAAGTACTATTATTCACACTTGAAAACGAAGAAAGTAGAATTTACTTGCCCAAAAGCCATAAGACATTGTATTCAGAATACACTGAATAAACAGCCCACAGCCTCTCCATCTGGTGCTCTTCTATCTAATAGAAAATACCCTCTTAGGCTACTACCAGTGAAGAGATAATGCAATCTGGATTTTTGTTTGTTTGGTCTTGCGACATCTTCAAAGAGGAAACAGATCTACACTGGGAAACACTCACACTGATTGCTTGTTGCACCAAGTCCCAAATTAGATGGAGAATTTCTCATTTGGATAAACCAAAACCATTCTCATCTTAATTTAACATTTCTCGGTAATGAACAGAAGGATCAAAGACACTGGAGATTTTTGCCAGGCTATAATAGAAGTTGAATTAAATTCAGAATTTCCAGGCCAGGAAAAATTCAAATATGAAAATATTTCTCTGCATCCTGAATCAGAGTAAGGAATTGAATTTCTTTTAACCTCTAAAATAGGGCTTGTCAAACTCTGGTTTGATAGTCTTTTTAATCCAAATGACACATTTTGATATTCCTGAAACATTTATTTCAGTTCTCAAAGGTGCAAGTCAGCTTGATATGAAGTAATGTTTTCCTCCTGCAACACAGAACTCCCATCTCCTTACAGGCTGGCAGGACCACCTATCCTCCCGACGCCCTGTTGTAACACTAGTGATCTGGCAGAAGTTTGGAACATTATTGCAGGAGATGAAGCTCAAGCCTTTTATCCCTAAGCTGAGCTCTTAGCAGCTTCACAAGTCCTAGACAGTTAGGAGTTCAGAGCAAAAGTAAGCCACAGACTTTTTGTTGTAATTCGAAAGGAAAACACTGGAAGACAATTCAGACACTTCAGTCCAAATACAAATATTTTTGTCCTAGCCATGAAAAAAGTATATTCTTGTTTTTCTTTTCCTTAAACGGGAAGAAGAAAGAGTTGCTTGCTTTTATCTTTCCAAGAGTCTAGATTTAAAACTTCCACAGAGAAACTGACTTTGCAGATATTGCACTTTCTACTGTAAAATAATTACAATGAATAATTCCCAAACAGTTTTTACATAAAACTGTAAATTAACTCGTATTTGAACTGTTCATTGCAGCTTCTCTTCCCTTCAACATTTCTTTAGGGCTGGATACTGACTGATGGGCCAGAAGCAGTCCCTGCAATTAATTCCAATTGTCATTAATCTTTCAATTGCCTTTTTTTTGGCTTTTCTGCCTGTTCTGAAGCAGCCAGCAAAAACATCTGAAGAAGCTACAAATACCAACAAGCAATGCCAGAACAGAGAAACATGGTTTGGAATTCAGCAACCATAGATATTCATGTAATCTCTGCAAGATCTGCTTTTATTTACTTTTCCTGTCATAT
>NW_010335153.1:13935-27211 GCF_000700745.2 Antrostomus carolinensis
AAGCTTACAGAATTAACAGAGAATACTGCAGTCATTGAGGTTTGGGTAATTAGCACAATGCTATGTATAGCATGGGATTGAAAAAAGGCCAAGTGGCATCAAGCCATTAACTACCATCCAGTTCTTCTCAAGAGAGATGCAAAGACAATATTGTACCTTTTCTATTTCTTGTGGCAACCACCTTCTCACTCTCCACCACCAGTGGCATGTTCTTACCCTCAGCATACCTTATCCTTGAAGGAAAGATCTGCTGACAAGCAGTGCAGGTGTTATGCCATAACATTTAATTGAAGGAAGCTGCTTAGTGCCACAGTTTGAAGTCAGGGTAAGAAATACAAAATACAGAGCTCACCTTTTCTTCTCCCCAATTGTTAAAGGAGGTGACATGAGCGGTGATCATATGTAGTCATGTCTGTAAGGGGCAGAGGTGATCATGGGGCTGGGAATGAAGGTTTTGGGCTTTACCAAAAGGAAGCAGGATGGGACCAAAGATGTGTCATTTGATTTCCACTTTGTAAAATCCCACACTTCATTCACGCTGATCAGCTTGGCAACAAGCAAAGCAATTACCACCAGCGACTAGAAAACAAACAGGCTGGCAAGATGGGCAGTCTTTGTATGGTCAACAAAAGCCCTTTCATTTTAATGATTAGCTGTAAACAGGCACCCAGTTACACAAACAGAAGGAAGAATGGAAGCAAAATAGACTAGTCATAGCCAGCTTTGCTTAAAATCAAAATCTCATTTGCTCTCATGTCTCAGTTCATGCATGCGTTACTTTACATGTCAGACACTGTTGATACAGCCATTGTCCAAAAGCTGGAGGAGACTTTGACAATACAACTACTTGAGATGATTCCTGCAAAGCAGCAGCGGGGAATCAATCTTCAGGTCTTTACACTGCTTCTCTACAGCAGCAAAAACATTGCAAATGATCCATGACTAATTCTTCTGAGTAAATGAAGAGAGAATTAAACCCATCCTGTTCTTACTTAACACTTACAGGTCAATCCATCGTTCAGTTGCCTTTTTGTAAATGCTAATGAGGCAGAGACAGTTATAACCACAGTTATCAGTCCCCTGTCACCGTAAGGGAGGGGGGCAGAGGATGTTCTCATACAGCTCTGGAAGCCACGTGTCCACCCCTGAGCAGACACACGTAGTGGTGAGGATGGAGACAAGCAGCCAGAAGCCCCTTGGGCTGCGTTCCCATTTCTTCCCAGCCTACGACTGAGCTCCTCACCTACTCCTCATTTCTTCCTTAATTACTACAAGTAATATTATTAATATACTTTGCAGCGCCATTAACTCTTACCTGAGGCTTAACGTTACAAATGATGAGGCAATATAATATAATGGTATTAATTAATACTACCATGGCTTTAAAGTTTCATAGATCTGGCCAACAAAGCATGTCAAGTGTGTTTTGTGGTTGGTTTTTTTAATTATTTTTTAGTTTGGGGTTTGTTTTTAAGTAATGACAACAAACAGGAGCGGAAAGGTGGAGGCTGTTAAAGCAGAGAGTTAAATTAAAACCAAAATAATTCCTTCCAAGCATCATCATTACAAAACATGGCAGTTTGCCCAAGACACACTCATGGTTTTGTCAGTGAAGACAACAACAGAAAGACACATAAGCCACTGGAAAGACAGCAGTAAGGTCTTATTTGTTTGGGGGTTGGGTTTTTTTGTTTTGTTGTTTTTTTCCCCCCTCCCTCCTTTGCTGTGTTCTAAGCACAGGAGCAACCAGCAAGCTACCTCTTGTCCATCATTTGATGGACAAAGCCCCAGTATGATCACTAATAGGACAAAGATGGTAAAGGCTTCAGGAGCTGCAAAACTGGACATTGCAGCAGTCAGAAACAGAAGGTGGAAGAACAAAATGGAGAGAGAGTCTTTGCTCCTACAGGAACATGTTTAAAATTTCAGCTGCACTGCACGTCCTGTCAGAACAGAAAGGCTAAAATTGTGTGTCCTCAGCACAGATTTTACCAGAATGGTCAAATGTACAATTTCCATGTCAAAAAAGCTGGCACCAAAAGCCCACACTAGACACTTCTACTTCTGAGTTTCTCCCTCTTTCCATCTCTCAGATTGAGCAGAGGGAGTTACAAAAAAAACAAGTTTCCTTTAATCCCAACTCTCAGAATTCAGTAGCTCATCAATCAGAAAGAGAAATATATAAACTGTAGGTATTGCTGATATGATTTCCAGGGGCACTGAGCAAACAGCTCCAGTTGCAGCTACAAGGATCTACAGCTGCTCAGCACCACTGAAAAAAATAATTCTTGCAACAATAAGTACAGCAGTCAAACTGCTCAATAGATGTTATTAATTATACTGTCAGCTGACGACTGGTATCTTTACTCTGCAGTGATACTGTAATTATCAAGAAAGTGCCCTGCCTTTGCCTGGTAAGTCCTGTGTGCTGTAATTACTTTTCCTGTGCATATACATGTTTGATAATATCATGTAAATCACAAGGTATTTGCTACCTATATTTAAAAAAAAATATATATATCCTCTGTCACGCTCTTGAAAACATCTTAAAACAACATTAAAAGGTCACGTTGTTACCGAAAACTCGGAGTAAAGAACTTATCGACACCAATGTGATGCAGATAAGCAGACACTTCTATATTGACGGCCGGGTGCGCAGGGGAATACTCTCACCAACAACGCACACCAAGCCCCAAAATCATACATCTTATATAGAACTTATTCATGCATATCCATTAAGTACTCATACATAAACATATCATTTCCCAGAAATCATTTACATACTCTCCTCCTAGGTCCGATTATGCGCAATAAAAGCTAGAAATGTCTAGAAATGGATCTGGGGTGTAATAGGAGTAGGTGGTCCATGAGTCGGTGGTCGTGATCTCCCCCTGCCGGAATTACCTTTCGCTTAAGGATGCAGTTCCCTGGCAGGTACTTGCCAGCTATTACGGTTGGCTTCCCTCAGTTTCATTAATTCCAGACCCTGACAGCTACATGCATTCTTCTAATACTATAAATCAATTTGTGAATCAACTGGTGGCTATTGGTGCTCGTTACCTAAGTTACCTAACTTCTAGATGATTGATTTTGAACAATCCCTTCAGCCTTGGTACAGCCTGTACAGAAGATTTCATAGCAGCAACATTTAACCGTTACTGGTTAAATGTGCAATAGATATATAATTTCTACTAAAATATTTCCTAACTCTATATATTTATATTAAACACAACTACTTCTTATTAATAATAATAAAATGGCAAATCAGTAACAACGTTAACACAGAAATACAATGTCCTTTTTGTATGTCTTTGAAATAGGCTTTTGGAAACATTCTGCTAGTGTTGACAAACATCTTGAAACTGCAGCCCTGGTTTTCCAATGACTTTATTCCAAGTAACTTCTCACCACAACCAAGAGGCTCAACAGTCACAGCCCGAGTGTCTCAAAACCCAAGTACCTGGTCATCAGGCAGAGGGACTGGTTGTTTTGGGACACTCTTGTGTCTGTGCACCCCAAAGTACCATGTGCACCTGCATATGGGCTGTAATACCAAGAGCAAAACAGCTTTCTGCAACAGCTACACAGAGGTCAGGACAGACCAGAGAGTAGTCCCAAAAGGAGAAAATATTATGTGGCACAGTTCGTGAAGCAAAGGGTTCAAGCTCACCTTCTCCTATCCCAGGTAGCACAGCCATGACTCAGAATTTGCCTTAAAGAGAACCATTTTCCTACTTCCTTACAAAAAAACCCCAGCTTCTTGGCTTTACCATTCCTAATATATATCAAAAAACTATAGGTTTATGGGAAATACCTGTAACTGGAAGTCAAAGAAGCTCTATACCTGGAGGGGAACATTAATATATCATTATCTTGTATTGTAAATCTACTCAGTTAAAGCATAAGACATTCTTCCAATGGAGACCCAGTGTTGTGTTTCATTGAATCATGTACAGCTACATCCCTTATCCTTCACCTCTGCCATTTCCTATGGCTCCTAACCCTGAACAACACATATCTCCTCCATCATATAGATATGTCATTAACTCTTATATTCACTTGCTTCAGCTGCAGAGATCAGCAATTTTCAAGGTGATTTCTCAGTTCCCACAGTTGCGATGCAAATGGGAGGTTGAAAAAAAAAAAAAAAGAAAAAAAAAAAAGAAAAACCAAATGAACTGATATCTTGAAATATTGCACAGTTGCATTGTACCCGAGGGCCAGCAGTGGCCCTGTAAAACCTAAAACCAACCCTTGAGTTTGCCCTTCAGTGCACGACCATTGATTCTTCGTGGTTTCCAACAAGAGGAAAACCTCTATCATGACCCCATGGTTGCAATGACTCGATGCTGGGATCCATTGATGCAGCGACACTTAACTGCAGTGAAATTATCCCCAAAGTATTATGTAAAGCCTAAACATGCTATTTTCTTTTGATTCCCCCTTTTAAAGTGTTCTGCATTTGAATTTACAGGCCTAAGTAAGAATGCTGTAATATTCACATCAAGTCTTTATCATCATCTGTGACTGGGTCCTGCAGGGGCCGTCTCCTATTTCTTATTCTGGAGTAGACCTTGATCTTCTAGAAAAAAAAAAATGTTGTAATTTTGCCTTAATAAAGGCAGCAGGAGGTTTCCATTGGGGATTTATTCAACTAGAAGAGGAATTTATTTTTCAGAATAAAAAAAAAGTAGTAACTTTTTTTTGATAACATACAGCTTAATTGGAAATACAGAATAAATTAGGACAAAAAAGCTCAGGGATGTTTAAGGCAAAAATAGTCTTTAGAAGCTTTGCATACTTGAGCATGAAGCAGAGGCAAATTAACTGATAATCTTCTGCACTAAATTTATACAGGAGACAAGTTATTTTACAGAATATTCTCTAGAGTGACCTTTAAAAGAAAAAGCTAGCATTTTACTTGACCAAAGTTATTTCCTACTTAAATAATCGTGATTATCCACCTCAACACTATACATTCCTTTTATGGTAATTGCAGTGTCTCTGCTATAGTGCTGTACAATACTCAAGATCTAAAGAACTTAATGCTGCACTGCAGATACTTAATAAAGAATTTTTACAGCATTTGCCATTTGACAAAATCCAGTAATATACATAACAGATGAATCAGACATTAGTACTACAAAAGCTTTTCTAAATCTTTCTGTCCATTTTCCTTGCCCTTCTACATGAGACATGAGGTTTCTTTATCTTAAGAGAAAAAAAATCTTCTGTTAACCACTCTCTTACAAATGTCATTTGTTAAAAACAAAACTAAAATAAACAACAAATAACCCCCAAAACACCAACATTCCAACACACAAAGACTATAGCCCAATTTTTTCAATCCTAAACACCATAATCCCATTCCTGAAGTGAGATGTTCCCCCCCAATTCCCCACTCCATAGACATCATAAGAAAACCATTTGTTGCAAGACACTGGCACCCAGCTTCCCAAGCTCCTCCACAAAAGCCTTCTCCAGTAACATGGGGCTGGCCAAGAAGCTACTTCCAGGAAAGCTACCATTTGTCCACCCATCCTCTCCTCATTAAACCTTCTTAAAAAGTGCTTCCACTTGAGATTTACACAATAACTTGTGGAAGAACCTGCAATAGGTGGGCTCCAGACCAACACAGCAACAGTGACAGTTGGTGTCCATCTCAGGGAATCTCCTGGCATCCTCCCACAAAGGCCACCCCAGGACAACCAACAAAATCCCTCAAAAAAAAAAAAAAAAAAAAAAAAGGAAAAAGGAAAAGAAAGAGTAATTTTAAGGAGAGATCATTAATCTTACAGACTTATCCTCTTGTGACAGTACTGTGAGGAACTGGACCAGAGGAGAAATGGAAATGTTAAAATTTGTGCCCAAGACTCAACTGGAAAAGCTGTAATGCATTTGCCTGCTTTGTGACAGGCTGACCAGAGGGTACATTCCCCTTTTCAAGAACTTCTCTGGTGAGTTTCCTCAGAATGGCTTTGCTTTCCAACAAGAGGCATTCAAACACACATATTCCTTGGATATATCAGGACCCACTGAACATTAATCTGATTACAGTGGAGAAATATCTTTATAATTCCCCTAAGACAGGAAGACCTGTTCAGAAATATTTCCTTCCACTCAAAAAAATATTTCAACCAGGAGCTATCTCAATATTCCTGGGAAAAAACACAGTCACTCTAGTCCTCTCTGTTGGGTAACTGCAGAATACCCCTTTTCCATCTCTCCTACTCTGACGTGGTGATCACACCAGGAATGAATCCTGGCTGCACTTCAACGGTCAGCTTTGGAAAACATCACTTTCCAGACTAACCCAAGGTTAAAACCATGCTGCTCTGCCACAAGCAGTCCTCAGGGGGGACAGAGGTCATCACATGCTTATCAATATGGCAATTCATAATGCTTGCCATTTATTCTTTTGCTTCCACGCTCTTTGGCAGAGTTAGTCACCTCTTTTTGTTACACGTTTCCAATTTGCTGGCCGACGCTAAATTGAATAGCTGATGTTAGATTCGCTTTTGTCACAAGGTCACTATAGACCTTGACTTTTCTTACTAAAAAATGACTTTATGTCATCCATTAGTGGTTGTTTATTATAGGGACTTCATACTGCCTCCCAATATGAATGTCTTTGATTTTGAAAGAAAATCAAAACAGGCACTTGTAGTGTTCTGGGAATGAGGGCAGCGATGAGGAAGAAGAAAAAGACTTACATCATTAAGTTACTTTGGCAATAAACTCAGCAGAGCCCAATCTCAGCATTATTATGGTCTGTTTCAATTTTAAAGTTCAAGTTTAAAAGGATACAAAGATTAACCATCCATGAGCTCAGTTCTCTGCTATGAATTCCTCATTGGTACAGCTCTCTCAAGGTTCCCAAATTTGCCTGGGTATAAAACCAGTTACTGCACAAGTCAGCTAAAAAAATATCACCTGCGGTTTCCCTGCTTACTAATTCTTCTTGAACTTCACCAAGAAGCACAACAGATGTACAACAGCGTAACTGCTCATTCCTCTGCCAGTTTCCAAGTTTTCAGAGGAAATCTTTCAGACTTCTGCTCTCCCTGTGAGCAATCCTTGCTTTCAAAGCTTCCCTCCTTGTCCATCCCTTCCCCAGCATATTCCAAATATATTTTCTCTTTCTTATTTTACAGTTTCCCCTAGAAATAAACAGTGACACAGGAGGAGGTAGAACAGCACCCCAAACTTATCATAGAATCATTTAGGTTGGAAAAGACCTTTGAGATCATCAAGTCCAACTGTAAACATACCACTGCCAAGTCCACCACTAAACCGTGTCCTTAAGCAACACACATCTTTTAAATACCTCCCATAATGGTGACTCAAACACTTCCCCGGGCAGCCTGTTCCAACGCTTGACAACCATTTCAGTGAAGAATTTTTTCCTAATATCCAATCTAAACCTCTCCTAGTACAACTTGAGGTCATTTCCTCTTGTTGTATCACTTGTTACTCGGGAGAAGAGAATGACATCTACCTCACTACAACCTGCTTTCAGAAAAAAAACACCTAGAAAGTAGTTGGCTTCAGGATTCCTCCTGACATTGGCTAGATCCCAGACACATAGAAAGAGCTCAGCCTGGGAGCGACAGATTAGTCTGCACTTCTGAAACAATCCCTTCATCCAAGGGCACAGCACACATCTTCTGTTCCTTTGCAGACAGAGAGGTATCAATTAAAGCACGAGTTTTAACACTGTTTAACACCTACCCAGTCAGTGACCACACTCATACAAAGAAGCCATAAAATTGAAAGGACTGGCAGGCGTTCTCTTTGATAGAACACAAGGTAAGCCAGTGTTTCCAAGTTGAAAATCCCCTTGGAGTAATTTAGCCACTTTGCAGTTATGATCAGACAGATATGTGGCTACACACGCTGCATGCAGAGAGAAGTACAATAGTACTTGCTATAGAGAGAGTAATTTTGGAAGTAGTTTAGGGGGTTTTGAGTCTACACATATACAAATAAAAGATTAACCCGAACTTTAAACAAGAGATTAAAAGTACATTTTGCACTATTACTATAACATTCACAAATATATAATGGGAAAAGAAACAGCTTATAATTACTTTATTATGATTATAGTTTTGGATGAAAGAGGATTTTTTGATTCTACATAACAGAACAAGCAAGGTTATGAGGTTTTAAGCCGAGAAAAGGAAATGAATCCCTGCCAAACGACCATGAGCAAACACAACATACACTTAAACCTTGGCAATACAAATGTTGCATCTAATTGGAACAGGTACATATACCTATAAACACACAATAGCATGTGGAAACTGCACACACAAGCCCCAGGGCAGAGCATGAAGCACCCAAAACCCCCCAGGTGCACACATGGGGCCAAAAGGAGCCCCCCAGTATCTCTCCCAGCCACCGGAGGGTTTCTTGTGCCACCCCAAAGCAGGAGCCACGGCTGCCTGAGCTTCTCCACAACAATCCCGGTATTCACCAGCCAGAGCTGGAAACACAGCACGACTGTCTGGGAACCCGGTGAGGAAACACTGGGGCTCTCATGCCCGCTCACGTCCTGCTGCATACTGATCCAGACCCAACTCCAAGCTCCACAACAGCAGCCCAAAGATCACAACGTGGCAACCACCTGCATGCTGCAATTCTTTGAAAACACCTTTTGCTTTTAATTTCCAGAGTTCAAGACACTGGATTTTAACACAATTAGATTGTTTTGTGGTTTTATTATTTTTTTTTTTTTTTTAAAGAATATTCAGCATTCACTGATTTGTTACCCTAAAACTTATTCTGACTTTACATAGGAGTTTTTGCTGTAAATGAGCAAAGACTGAGATACACGTGCACATAAATTGTACAGCAATTGTTACCTATAATCTCATATTTCATTTTCCCACCCCATTCAGTTACCTACACGGAGTGCTATGACCTACACAAAGGGAATGTCACCTGTACATGGTCCCAGTAACCCAGGGCTGCTGTGAACGTAAATCCTGAGCCCTCATCCTGACTGCTGCACATGGTGGAATAAAGTGTGAGTCCATATCTCAAAGTATAAGAAAAAGCTGAAACTCTGAGATTAAACTGCTGCTCCAGAGGTTAAGTGCATCAGAAACCATGAGATCGGACTGGTTTTCTTTGGGGTTTTTTTCTCTTCAAAATAATGTGGTGATGGTGATATATTTATATTGCAGTGGCTGAGAAAGGGCTGCGGTACCCTGCTCCCTGTACCAGGCAGCGTGCAAACGTAGCGGTACCTGCCCTAAAGATCTTACAACAGCAAAAAGTTTGTTTTATTGAAGGGAAAGCAACTGTACACTTGAAAAAAAAAAAATATCTTTTTTAGAAACCTTAGGGTTCAAGATGCCAAGTGTAATAACATCAGTTGACACTTTCACAAAAAAAATACATGGTGAAGAGAGTAAAGATTTGAAGCAGAGAAAAAAAAAAAGCCAATCTCAAAACCCTGTACCAAATATTGTGACTTCTCCCACGCTAAGGCAACACTTCCAACATTTTCAAATGTGAAACCAAAAGACATCTTCAGCCCACCCAGAACAGCCTTGACTATTTCTTCTCTGCAATGGTTTTTCTACCAGTCTTGCAACATATGTTCTAGATAAACATCTGAGATTACAAATAAGTACCAACTTTTCAATGTTAGTGGTTCTACAGCACATCATCCAGAGTTATGTGACAGTATTTTTTAAAGATGACATTTCAAGGAGACAAAAAAACGTGCTACTCAATCCCTTCTCAAGAGCTCCTGTAAGATTTATTCTTCCTGGGTAGCCCATGATGAACAAATTTAAGTCTATTTTCAAAAGAAAAAAAATTATTAGCATTTATATACCAGAAGATCTATACACATTTTTTTGCTAATTGGGCAATAGCACAATATTTTCTTGAACAGTTTAGAAAGCTATCTGATATAGGGCTGAGAAAATCAGGGATTTTCTTGTAACAATGGCAACAACAAAAAGATAATAGAGGGTCATTTACTACTAGTATTGTGGTTGCATCCACAATAGATCAATGCTGCTGAACAGGAATTTAGAGGAAAGGAACAACTAAAATCTGGTTTACAGACACTGAGGAGAAGCTGTAATGGCAACATAATAGTGCTACATCAGTACAACTGCAAACAAATCAGGCGTGAGTTCAGCCTCAGCAACTTACTCTCACCAGGAACATACCCCACTGCTCGCGATAGCTGCTGGAGATGGCAACATAAACTGGCTTTGTGATAGCTGGAAAAATCTTAACTAAGGAGAGATCTAGGTTTTTGCTCAGTGGTTTTTTTTTGTTTTGTTGGGGTTTTTGTTTGTTTTGTTTTTTAAAGCATAATATGCTCTTATATTCATTCCCTGGCAAATAAGCAAGGCAGAAATTTGCTGTCCTTAGAGTCTAATTTCCAACTTTTACAATTATCTTGCGTACCAGTTCTGCACACTGAGGACTGGCATATTGGCAAAGGCTAAATTTCCCAGAGGGCCTTGGCTCCACCCTGGAGTCAATGCTATCCAAGAGACAAAATAACTCGAGAAAAGCTGCAGCTGTGTCAGCAGAATCTACATCACCATTGTACTGTATAGATAGATATCACAGCTTGGTCTGTGCAGGAGTATCCACAGTTCTGTGGTGTTCATCAGGAAAACATTCCTTCCATCAGCATGAAAGGCTGAAATAAGGAGTGTTAACAGTTGTCCTCATAGAGCTCGAAAAGCCCTTAGTCTGAGAGTACTTAATAGACAGAAATGACACACTCAGGGATTGGATATCATCTGCTATTTCTCAGAAACACAGAATTTTAAAATCAATTAAAACAAGCTCCTACCAACTCCCTGCACCACCTGCCATCACTCCAAACATCCCTAGGACCCCATGACAGAACTTGTATAAAAATAAAAACCTAAAACCCCAAATCTGAATACGAACAGCCAACATACAGGCCATTCACATTAAAAGTTAACACTCTGAAAGAACAATCAATATCCTTGTCTTCACAGATTTATCATTTAGGCTTTTCCTTAGCAGCCTTGAGGGGAAAGTGAGAGATGCGTGTGACTGCACAGAAACTAAGAAAGGTCTCTTAAGGGCATTTAGAGCTACTATTATAATAATTTCCTTTCAACGGATGAATGAACTGATGACATTAGACATGAAGAAAACTGCTTTTCTATAGGATGCTACCTATACATTATGTTACAGTTGGATGGCTAACCTTTGGAGCTGTATGAACCACCCAAAAGCCTTCAAGAGAAGTTTCCACACCAGAGCTGGTGGCACCTCACCCTGCTGATGGGTATTCTCCATTTCTGACACGAGCCAGGTCTGACCCCACCAAGGGATTTAGCTGTACGTCTACTTCAGCCCCATCCCAGAGCACAAAGGCAGGATCCCCTTCTCAAGCTGGAACTATCTGCTGCTGGCTCCTGGATCTTACTTTCCTCCTCACTCTAAGATACACAAAAATTATCCTGCAAATCGCAGCCATACAAGTGTTTTCATTCACAGCTCATACCATCAAAAATTTGGGCCATCCATTCTTCATATAGTAACGTTCTTACAGAGAGAAGGGGAAGCCATATTTGTTGAAGACCTCAGGCATGCCCTAAACAAGAATCATATTTTAAAATCTTTGGTAGCATTAGATATTGGTTTGCATTGATGGCAAGATAATACTTCGTTGGGCCATCTTGTCTAGACCACGCTTTTGCAGAGAAAGGTTGGACCAGGTTATTCTTGAGGTCCCTTTCAACCTGATTTTCTCTGATTAAGGAACCATTGACTTGAAATGTACAACACACTGTGTGCTGCTAGTGCACAGGGTGCTATTGAAGCACTGTCCCAGTGCCCAAATCTGGTGGCATCTCCTCTGCAGAGCCCAGTGTACAATTTGGGGTCTGCTCAACAGCTCAGTTTGAGCTGTTCACACACAGCTTATGCATTACAGACTACAGCCAGTAACATACTTCTCAGAGCACCACATAACTCTAGGATCATTTTTGTCCCGGGAAGAAACACTCCAGAAAGTGTTTAGCCTATGTTGTAGGGAATGCTGCGTGTATCCTCTTACAGAATCACAGAATGCTTTGGGTTGGAAGGAACTTTAAAGATCACATAGTTCCAACCCCCTTGCCATCAGCAGGGACACCTTCCACTAGACCAGGTTGCTCAAAGCCTCATCCAACCTGGCCGCCAACACTTCCAGGGAGGAGCAGCCACAACTTCTCTGGGCAACCTGTTCCAGTGTCTCACCACCCTCACAGCAAAGAATTTCTTCCTCACATCTCATCTCTATCTCCTCTCTTCCAGTTTAAAGCCATCACCCCTTGGTCTGTCACTCCCTGTCCCTGACAAAATCCCTCCCCATCCTTCCTGGAGCCCCTTCACTATACAGAGCCAGAGAAGTTTTTGACAATAACCATTCATTTTAATTTTTTTTCTCTCCTCAACTCTTCCCTAACAAGTAGGATAAAAGCCTCCGCAACTACCTCTGCTAAGCAGTCCATACATAAAAGCTAACCATAGTATATCTGTGCAGTTGTGAAGATGGGCTTCTCCTGTGGCTCTGAGATCCCAGGTTCTAATTACAGAGTCTAGCAAAAAACTTTTTCAAATCTGCAGTTGCTTTGCTACTGAACAGAACTCATCTGGAGCCTGAAGGCAGAGGCGGTGGTAGAAAATGGTCAAAAGGACACAGAAACAGAAAAAGAGAACTGACTTTACTAAAAGCAATTACCTGGAATTAATTGATGCTTGGAATTTTCAAAATACATTCCAAAAGTGAATTTCTTCAGTATGTGCAGAATTCCTTTAGTATGTGCAGTACAGTTTATGTATGCACACTCACAGCCTGTATTTCTCTGTAAACACAATAATCTCCCTGAGTGATAGGACACAGGTATTCAATTCCACCAACACCAACAGAGCTGCCACGGCTCACACCAGCAACGCTCTTAGGTCAAAGATTGATAATCATCACATCCAGGCCCAGGGTTAAAAGCAATTTATAAACTTAAACTAGTAGCACAGAGCTAAATCTCAGAGAACTGAAATACTTTGGAAGATGGATACATCCTATAGATTAGAATTAAGCTAACACAGATCTACTTTAGTCTAATACAAACCGTTCGGGGGATCATTCGTCCTTGATAAAAGGGAGATGCAGATTTATATAAATTAAAGCAGCCTCATGGAAGTCAATCCCTATTATCTTTTTTTCCTTTAGGTTTTGTTTTGAACAGCTAATTTCTTTTAACATTCTTCAAGACAAAGC
>NW_010335153.1:27223-35351 GCF_000700745.2 Antrostomus carolinensis
GGCATCATACAGTGTAGGAAAAGAACAAACCGGCTCCTTTTATCTACCTCTCTATCTTCCAAGTAAATATTACATCATTGTTCTCCCTAGGAAGCTTCTTTCATCTTTGTTTTAAAGATGTGGGTGAGCTGATGTAATTGTGAGAACCCATCAACCTTTTACATCTGAAAAAACAGAACTCTAAGGGCATCCTTTCTCCATAAAATAAAAGCATGTGCAAAGATTTCCCTGTCATCTATGCTCACCACACTGGCATTATTCACTGGAGGTCAGCTCACTCGAGACTTTTGGCTGTTGAGGGCAGCAAGAATGGCTATATATTAAACTTTTTTTTTTCCACCCCCTGATCGCATCAAAACAGCCTGCAGAAAATCAAAGCATGTATGTGGCTAGATGCCATCTGTTACCCTTTCCAGAAAAAGGGTCATGTTGTTTATATCCCCTGAGAGTATCCACATTAGCTGTAGGTAAAGACTCTATGTATGACTCTGCACAGAAATAGAATGGCTGCTGAACAGATGGGGGGGGAAAAATACAAGAATATTATTAGGACAAACCCATATTATATAGAACAGTTCTGTTCCTTACATAATTACACAAGGGTAGGGAGTGAATTGTAGAAGTATACTGCAGCTCTAGAAACTTAAAAATTCCATAGAATAGATCTTAATACGTATCCTTCATAGCAGAACAGCAGTATTTACACTTAAAATGTTCTGTATGTAATCTGGATTAAAAGGAAGAGAGAATATGGTAAAACAGTACTAGTTTTTGTGGCCTTTTTCAAGAGTTACTCTATCACTATGCAAACAGGGTCAGGAAACAGAACCCTGAGTTCTGGTGGTGGCCTCCTCTTGCATCAACCCATGACTGTACTTCTAGAGCACCCAGCTGCCTCTGTTCTTCCATGTCAAATGCTTAAACTGAAGAATCATTACCCCTTCAGCTCCTAACTGGTCAGAGGAGAAGAGATATCCACACGTTCTTCAATCTCTTTAATCTGATGAGTCAATCATCACAGATGCTCTTAAAAAGAAACGTTTGCTTTATGTAAGAGGTGATCTCCAGCATCCCCTCTACCACAAAAACACACAACTTCTACTCAGTTTGCTATTGGAAGGTCCTACTGCTCAATCATTTTAAACAACACTGGTAAAAACCTAGTCCCCAGGAACCAAAAAGCCACCTCTGCAAGCAAAGTTTAGTTCTCCACAGAGAAGAAACTTCTGACAAATTTCTTTATACTAAAACTATCTCTGAGATTGTCAGCGTGGAACAAAAAAGTGCAAACCAAGACTAAGTTCACAAGTCTAATCTACACCTTGAGATGGTTATAAGCGATACTTCTATAAAACAAGTCACCATCTTAATGTACCAACTCCACTTTTTTTTCCTCTGCAAGCATGTATGTTTTTTACACAGTTCCTTTGATCCAAAGCCCTTTTTTCTTTGTTATAGCAGGTGTATTGGAGGTGTTGGGACAAGGTCCATTGCTATTAAATAGGCAGGATAGTATATACCACAATTTAACAAGACAACACATTAAGTGAAATTTATTTCTTGCCTTATAACGACTAACCAAATTGCAGCACTTACATGCTGTAGACCACAAACAGCCAGCCATGTGTAATGACAGAGTCCCAAGAAAAGTAGTTAAAAATATCCAAACTAGGTTTAGATTTCTACCTCTCACCCACGGCTACGCTGTTATTGCAGAGTGGACACAAGATACCCCAAAAGCAGAAGAGCTAGCGTTCAAATTTAGGAGACACGCTAGTGTCCTGATTTTCATATTGGTCTACATTAGCAGGGGAAAGATTTGGAGGAGCTGAAAGGAAAGAACCATCCCCACCTGGTTCTAGGTGGCTGTTACTTTACCAGCTACCACACAGTAATGACATTCAGAAACACTCTCTACTCACAACAAACATTGAGTTCATACAACACAGCTTAATGATCTACCACAGGAGAGACATACAAAAGTATCCTGAATTTGCTAGAAGTCAACCACCCCAGTTCAGCTGACATACACAAATTTAACCCATGTCAGACCTTGAATTAACTGCACAGACCATATAAGACTTTTGGAGATCTTGTCTCCAAAGATACTTTGGCGACACTTCTCCAAAGAGTCACAGGGAAAGCAGACATCTGTCTAGTAGCCCTGCCCCTTCCTTCCCATTTTGAGCTTAGTAGTCTCCCTCCACTTACATCTCCCACCCCAATATTTCATCCCATAAAGAACACATCTGTGTTCTGCAATCCACACCTTAATTCTGCTACTATATCATGACAGCAATGTAGACCTTAGATAAAGTTAACATCCGCAACTGCATAAAAAGAACAAGGCTACACTAGACTCAACTCGGATGCTGAGACATTTGCTAAACCTAGGGAATTTCTTTTCTCTCTCTCATCAGTCCCCATTCTATAAAAAGAAAAAAAGTTATATGCATTCCTCATTCTAAGACTGAGAAATGTTCCAGCCCTTCTTCACAAGTCATCAGCAGCTTTCAAATTATTCATGCAGAAAATTACTTAAAACCCCTCCCCCCACCACATATAAATGCATTTCTTTCTGATTTAAAACAAAGTTCAATTCCAATTTTTTAAAAAGCTTTTATCTTAAGGAAATATAGAGTCTTCAAAGTTCTGTAATTTGCAGTTCATTTGAACATTAATGGAAAGAAATGTTCTTCCACTTCAAACTGTTTCCTCAGTCAATTAGACAAATCCTCTAAGTGAAGTTTGTGAAACCGTTCGTGTCCAGGAACTTAATTAGTACTGAAATCCAGAACCTGAATCCACCTGACCCACACTAACAACTATGTACAGGCCATGCAGCTCATGAGGCTGCACAAGAATGGCATCTATGCAAAAGCAGCCATGGGGACAGCCTGGGGACACCAAAGGGTCAATTCAGCCAACACAGCAGCTGGGACAAATGAAGATTGTTAGAAGAAGTTGCAAGAGGCAGACATCAATCAGAAGGGAACAGCTAATTACAAGTGGATGAAAGACTCAGCAGAGGTCCCAACTGCCAACTGCCTATGGTCATTGAGAAAGCTCCTACTGCAAATTTGAAGAGTAATAGTTTTCCCCAATGCCCTTCCTGAATTTCTCATTGACATTCGCAAACTCTTCCTGCTACACTTCCCTGCAGTTTCAATTATACTGTCACTTGTACATTTGTTTGTCCTAGTTAGCTGCCCTGTTTTTCACTGGGGTTCATGACACTCCTAATCAGGGTGGCCAGGACAATACCTTTCAATATCAGAAGTAACAATCCAGAGCTGGTTTGTGAGCCTGAGACAAGTGGGAACAAGCACAAAAGCAGAGTAGCTCCATACGGACAGAGTAAGAACTGTACTTCACTCTCTGGGTAGCTGCACCTCCAAGGTAAAAGAAGTGCAGAAAATACTGAGCAACTACTAAAAATAATTAGTGTCACTCAGGAAGAAAGAATGTTCACCAATATTTACAGAGAAACTGAGCTAGAAAAAAAAAAAGTGTAGCCCCTTCTGCTAGAATAGTCCTTTAAGTCCTGGTGACAGCATAACATTATAGCAGAAACTAAATAAACCTGTTAATAAAAGGTTTATTTAAAGCCAGCTTGCCTCATCCTTTAGGGTCTCATCCCAATTTCCCCACTAGCATCACTACAGCAAACATAACGCTGCATGTGTGTTACCAGTGGACCTCAGGGCCACAGGCTAGAAAGTAAATTCCTTCAGCAGGTTCTTCTATTCTGGTAAGGAATGGTCCAGTTGTTTTTTGTTTGGGTTGGGTTTTATTCCCTTTTGATTTCAGTATCTATAAAAAGAACCAGCTTACAACGAGTCAATTGGAAAAACCATCAACAAGGTGAATACAGACTTTGGTGGAGTAGTAAGACTTGTTATCAGTACATCTAGCAGACAAATACACTATATTATCCAATCTGGTATGTAGCAGCTTTCTATTTTTAAAGAAAGGACAGAGAACTGTCACTTTTGTTGGTTTTGCTTTGTTTTTTTAAGTGTGGCATTAAATTTATAAGCACAACACAAGATGTCACACTCATGCAACTAAAAAGCTAACATTTCCTACTCCAACTCTGTTCCCCAGATAGTAATAGTCTAGTAGAGGATGTTTTATCTCTTCCTCCTATTCTTCAAGTGAGTGTAATGGTCTTGAAAGCAAGTGATAATTATGATCTTAACAGAAAACATTTCTGTAAGTTTCACAAAAGGCAGATTTTATGTTAAATGCAATGAAAAATACTGGGTTTGAGTACTCTTTTCACATGCTCATGTATGCAACCAAACTTCTTTTTATAGTCACACACCTGATGACCCGTAGCAGATTAAGAGGAACCACTTGAGCAGGTTTATTCCACACTGCCCTTTCCCCTTGCACCTGATTTAACTTATCTCAGCATGGGTAAAATTCAAAGATACTGGCATCACTGAAACTCCCAAACCCTAGTCCTGAGTCACCTCTATGACTGGATCCTGTCTGGGACAGGGACCACATGTATTATCTGGTCTATAGCCACTTGCCAACAGTAAGCTACATCTACATTAATTACCTAGTCCCCCATGACCATAGCATCTGGGCACATCATGTCTTTTTATTAATTTGCTTAGATTCTGGGACATGAAAGACCTGATTCTGATAATACACCTACAAACAAATCACAAGAACCACAGCTCAAATTTGGCAAGATAAGCAGGTGCCTAAACACAGAGGGCCTTGGCAGGCATTTCTGATAGCTCCAAGAGACCTTAGTTAACCAAGATTGGGGAAAGAGCCTGTGAAGAGGTAGGTGAACTCTGATACACAACTCAGCTTCACATCATTGAACAACCCTTTCATACACAGGGGCAGGATATACACAACCTGAGGTAGAGCCCAGAGCAAAAATACACTGCAAATGTTCTGAATCTTGCAATCCATTAAGCTATTCACTTCCCAGGGAAGTCTGTATTATCTGCAGACTTTTCTCATGGTGCTCTAACAATTTATCTGGGGAAAAAAAAAAAAAAAAATGCTAAAGTCACCATTCAGCCCGGTCTATCCCTTCACCCACATGTTTCTTTTGAGGGTCCTGAGCAGCTGCCTGCCCTTGTATAGCCTGGGGAGTAGCTCTGATAAGGGATGATGAGCTGTGATGAGTAGGAGCATCCAGCTCACACGATGTAACCAAAGGGGAAGAAAGCAAATGAACCCAAGAACTGTCCCAGGGGTGGCAGTGTCAAGAATCAAGGGAACAACATCACTAGGAGATGTAACAACTGAAACAAGCCCAGAAGCATCCACTACATTTTTTTTTCTTCCATAAGAGCTCATATTTCTGTTTTGTTTATTATCAAAAAGAAACACAATATATTTCCTATCCCATAAAATACACATATAATTTTTGTGGTAATAAGACCTAGGAGAGGCATAAATATTCCCAAGGGTTTCTGCAGTTCAGAACACCACTGTAAAACAGTTTGATAACTTGGAGATTACATTTCCCTCTACTCACCACACACACGCACTCAGACACACAGACAAAAGCCTGCCAAGGGGAACGTTGTTGATGTTTTATAACTACAAGCCAATAAACCTCATGAATTTCATTTATTTGAAGACTGCAATAGAACCAGAAAAATAAGTAGCATCCTTAAATTCAGGATCATTAATTTAATCTCCACCCCCAATACACACCAGCCAGCTTTCTATGTTAGATCTTTTCACGGTTCTTTTACCAGGAGCAAGCAAAAACCAGTAAATGGCATTTAGGAAAGAATATTACAAGCCCATTCTGCAGAGTATCTCTCCTGAATTATCCATAGCAAATGGTGACGGGATGTTTCTTTGAGCAGAACTTTTGTTTTGCTCCTAAGAATAATTAAAGGTTAATCATCAAATCATAGACTGGTTTGGGTTAGAAAGGACCTTAAAGATCATCCAGTTCCAACCCCCCTGCTGTGGGCAGGGTTGCCAACCACTGGATCAGGCTGCCCAGGGCATCATCCAACCTGGCCTTGAATGCCTCCAGGGATGGGGCATCCACAACTGCTCTGGGCAACCTGTTCCAGTGCCTCACCACCCTCTGGGTGAAAAATTTCCTCCTAATATCTAACCTAAATCCTTCCTCTCTCAATTCAAAACCATTTCCCCTTGTGCTATCACTATCTGCCCATATCAAAAGTCACTCTCCCTCCTGTTTATAAGCTCCCTTCAAGCATTGGAAGACCAAAATGAGGTCTCCCTGAAGCCTTCTCTTCTCCAAGCTGAACAAGCCCAGCTCCCCCAGCCTTTCTTCACAAGAGAGGTGCTTCAGCTCTCTGATCATGATGGAGAGTAGTCTTTTCACCTGAGCAGCTGAAACCAGCAAACTAGTCCATCCATCCTGACCCCTTCTCCAAAAAACACCAGAGACTCCCTCCTGGAGGTCCTACTCAGCTCACAGGTCTCATCTCCTCCGCTTCACCCACTGGAGAGGACCCAGCAGCTCCTTTTTATTCTGATCTCTGGCCCATAGCACGTGAGGCATTTAGGGGGGTTGCAGAGCAAGATCAGAGCTGACATAAGAGTCACAGCAAAGGACTCTCCTCTCCTCCCCTCCCCAAAGAAGCTGCAAAGCTGACACAAGAGGATTCATAGCAGCAGCATGTCCAAAACAGTCTGTTTAAAAATTCTGAGATCATCAAACCTGCTATTACAGAGCAGTGTTGCTCTAAGATGGTGTTATCAAATACAGCCCACCACGGCCACCCACGCCTTGCATCAGCTGCTTTATTTGTGGCATTTGGCACCACAGTTCCCGTTTGCAGGAACACAGAGAGCATCAGCTGTGCCTGCTCTGAATTGAGATCAAGTTGCTCCACGTGGAAAGAAAAAGTAAACCAAATCCTTAAACTGTCAAAGGCTTCAACAGAGAAGAAATAAAATGCTGTGGAGTGAGGAAGTTGCCAAAAATCCATCAAACGCAGGTTAGCTATCTTGTCAGTGGTGCTAAATAGGTATAAATGGACATGTTCAGTCAGGCAGAGATAGCACTGTGGGGAGCTCAGTGAGGGAGAAGGAGGCAGGCAGCTCCCCTTCCAGATGGGATAAATCAGCATCTGTTTTGTTTTCAGCTTTAAACGCCTAAATGCATCTTAAAAAAAAATAAAATAAAATAGTCACCACACAGAGGCAGAGGACTATGAGACTGAAAGGCAGAAGGGCTTTTTAAAATCAGACAGTACATGTTGTGGACAATGCATTCAGAAAAGGACTGGTAATCCTTCACGACTTAGACAACATCACTTGTTTTGTCCTTGCACATTTTTAATGCAAACCTTTATTTTATAAAAGCAAACTGCTTAGTTATGCAAGTTTCTTGTTAACCATCTCTACTCAATAAGTGTGCAAAATTTAATAAACCCCTTGACTCCTATTATTTCTGCTTTAAAACTTCAGAGCAACATTGCTATTCCACGGATCACCAGTGATCTGCTCTGCCCAGCAAAATAAAAAAGAGATAACAGCTGCTCCATCTGAAGCGTCCCCGTATCGCAGCTGCTCACGATCCCACACACCCACTCAGCCCAACGGCCGCCACGCAGCAAAGTAGAAGCTCTGCAAGGTCATTTCTACCTAGAACTCTTCCCCAAAAATGTGGCCAGAAGGTTAAGGGAGGTTCTCCTCCCCCTCTACTCTGCCCTGGTGAGGCCACATCTGGAATACTGCATCCAGTTCTGGATGCCCCAGTTCAAGAGGGACAGGGAACTGCTGGAGAGAGTCCAGCAGAGGCCACAAAGGTGATGAGGGGCCTGGAGCATCTGCTGTGTGAGGAGAGGCTGAGAGAGCTGGGACTGTTCAGCCTGGAGAAGAGCAGCCTGAGAGGGGATCTGATCAGTGTCTATAAATATCTGAAATATGGGGGACAAATGGATGGGGCCGGCTCTTCTCGGTGGTGCCCAGTGACAGGACAAGGGGCAATGGGCACAAACTGGAACAGTGAAAGTTCCAGACAAATCTAAGGAAAAACTTCTTTACTGTGAGGGTGCCAGAGCCCTGGGACAGGCTGGCAAGAAAGGTTGTGGAATCTCCATCTCTGGAGATGTTCAAAACCTGCCTGGACACTTTCTTGTGCATCCTGGTGTAGGGA
>NW_010335153.1:35479-60751 GCF_000700745.2 Antrostomus carolinensis
CTGTCTGTGTTCCTGCTGGAGACCAAATGCACCTGTGGCAGTTACAAGCCGCACAAAAGACACTTATTTAAAAAGTTTAATTCATAAAGCTGTCCAGCTTGGGACTTAAACATCTCCTCTGTCCTATACAGAGCTAATTACATGCACCAACCACGTATCTCCCAAAATCTCAGGGCACAGAACTGATGTCAAGTAATAGCAATTTTAAATCTGACCAGTCATCTGGATTCTGTTGCTCTTTGCCTTTGGGTGCAACTTTTGAATTACCTGCATTCTGCTTCTCCCAGACATACAAAAAAAAAGGGGGGGGGGGGGGAGAGAGAAAAATATTACTATATTTAAAAGCATATATTTTTAAAAAAACTACAGCCACCCAAAAAAGACAAAATATCAAACCCATCCCCCCAAAAAAACAAAAATAAAAATAAAAAAAAATCAAAAATCATGCACACTATTTCACACAAGCTCAAGTATTTGTCACAGGAGTTTCTCAAACGAGGAAAAAAAAGAAGAAAAAAATATATCATTCTTAAGGCTACTGTCAGAATATTCATATGCAGAGCCTTTCTCCCCCAAAAGCAGATGCCCAGGGCAGCCAAGCCCTGGAAGCTGTTGCTGTCTGAATACAACCACACACAGAATTTTGGGTACACCCATGGCTGGAGAGCTTTCAGCTACCCACACCAGTACAGTGCTCCAGCCAGGAAGGTCACATTGGCTGGGCCAAATGTTTAAATCATGGATTGAAGTCTGATACTGCATGCAGGTAGCTATGCTACATTTTCTTCTTTAAATGTCTAAAAACAAGGTTAGATAACAAATAGATAAGAGAAATAAATTAAACCTTTTAACAGAGCGCTGTGTTACCCAACATGGACAAAAACCTCATGTTTCCTTTAATCCCTTTAAAAAAAAAAAACACCCTTGTGACTATTCCAATAAAACAGAAAAGGACTGAAAACATACACTTGAAATACACGAAATCATGTCTTAATCTCAAAATAAATTATTCACTTGTTTAAGCTAACACCCATTCAAATGTATTTCCTTGAGGCAAAACATCCCTTCGCCAGGACCATCATTCTCTTTGAAAGAAACATTCATCTTATTTGTCCCTTTTGGACAGGAGGTTTGATAAGAAGCTAGAACAGATCTTCAAAAGTATTCATTTAATGTCATTTAATCTCATTTACACTGTTCCTCAGCCTTGCCCTACATGTCACCTTGTGGCTTAGTCCTGGAAGCAGTATGGGATTTATAAGCATCTATCAGCTGGATCCCAACCATACAGTATTTGCAGTCACTTGCTCAGATCTAATCAGAAGACAACAGCTCATGTCCACAGATTTGGTTTCTCTTTGACTACGAGGCTCCTATAACACAGGAGAGCCATTTATGCCTTTTAAGTCTTATTTTCTAATGGACTGCCAACTTCAATCATTATTATTACCCATCAATAATTATTATTCTTTACTTTCTTTAAGTTGAAAAAGAAAAAAGTTGTAAGAAATGAAATATATAGTGGGCACTGTGATACAAAACCCACCAAAACCATGGACAAGTCAAACCGACATACACCACCACCAACATCTCCCTAGAGATAACCAAGTCTTGCAACTGGTATATCACTTTAGAACTGACCACGTACAATATAGGATCCATGAAAACTGGGTTTCCTTAATACAGATTTAAACGTCTCAAAATGAATAAAAACTGGCATTTTATGAAAAGGATCAGAAATACAGAGCAGACAAGGCTAACCTACGAGGAAACCAGTGACCAAGCCCATCTTGTGGCTACATTCACTGGTATAAAATACAATTGCTCTCGAACATTCCTGAAACATAATGAAAATGCCAGATAAAAGACTGAGACATCTCACAGCATGTCTGGAGGGGAAAATATCGGAAGATTTATACACCTCTGGAGGTAAGTGGTAGAAAACAGTCTGCAGAAGGTGCAAATTTCATCTTTCCAGCTATTCATCACCTTAAAAGACACTTGCTTTGGGCAGAGAGACATATTACAAATTTGTTACCAATTCTTCTTGAAAAATATTGCAAGAAAGTTTCATTTTCAAAAAATACAGTAAACAAAAGCAGTGTTGCTATCTGCACACCAATGCAAAGTGCACTTTACATGCAAAACTCGAGGTTTGTGTGTGTATAAAAGAAGGTAACAAAAGTGACAGGAGCTTTAAAAAAAAATTAAAACAACTCTCAACCATCTTCTTCCATAGCCTTGTCAGAAACATCAGATACTTCAATTTCCATTCATTTCCTTGTAGGATGATCAATGATTTAGTTTACAATAACACTTACAAATCAAGTTCTTCAGAGAGCTTACATGGATTAAGTTCCTACTATAATTAGTAGGCATTGCAACGAAGAAGTTGAGAAGCACAATGACGAGCCTAATTTATCATGACCTTAACATTTATCACAAGTCACAAAACCACAAAAGAAATGAAACGTCTTCAAACAAACCAAGAAAATCCCAGTCCTACAGCAAATGTTAGACACTCTACACACAGGAGAGGAAACAACCCATTTTAGTCATTTGGGTTTTTTACCAGGTTTTTAAACACATCACTAAGGAAAGGATCTTGTTGACCCCAAAATTGAGAGATGACTTGCATGGTAACCCACATTTTTTTAATCACAAGCTGTTCTACCAAAGATGATGTTTCACACCTGTATTTTTCACCACTCCTGATGATCACATACAATTAACTCTTATCTAAGGCAAAAGCTAGCTTGCTGCCTTTACTTCTTCCCTCCAGGTCTTATAAAGAGCATGAAACAAAGGACAGGACACACCTCACTGCTATCTTCTCTCTAAAAAAGGGGGTGATACAGCAGGTGGAATCACCATTTCCACTCCATTCATAGCCCTGGCTTGGTTAGAGGTGGTGATGCTTCTAGTGGTCTTAGCGAGATGCCTGCTGCCCTGCTGAGCTGGCCACGGATCTTCAGCAAACACCCAGAGAGCTTGACCTGTCAGCTGCAGCCACCCAACAGAACCAAGAGAGCGGTCAAGGAGCAAGCAGACTCCAGGAAACATCAGTTTTATGAAGATCTTAAACCCTTTACATTAATGGAAAACACACCACCACCCACAACTATTTTGCTGATTCTTGATTAAAAACCACTTCCCTAGAGCAGCAGAAGGAGTGTCCTAAAATTTTAGCCACAAGAAGATGAAGCCTGCAGTATCCTCCCTCCCTCACCCTGCTCTCCAGACATCCCTGTTGGAGAATCAGCTCCAAAAAGCAGCTGGGATGCAGCAAGCACTTGAGATAGCACAAAGTACATCACAGTAATAAAGTTCTCTAAAATGCATCTACACAAAATCAGGCAAAGTTTGGGAATATCTATGATATTTAAGTCATGTATGACTCAGAGAAGAAAATATCCACCCTGGTAGCCCTTTATTCACGAGTCTCTGCAATGGCTATAGGGGTCAAGAAAGATTTTTCTCTGACTAGTCAGAAATAAATTAAAACAGATGGCTTCAGAAATTAGTAGTTTTCATGGACTTTATTTTCCTAGGTTGCCCAAGGAAGTCGTAGACGCCCCCTCCCTGTAAGTGTTTAAGGCCAGGCTGGGTGAGGCTTTGAGCAACCTGGTCTAGTGGAAGGTGTCCCTGCTGCTGGCAGGGGGGTTGGAACTGGATGAGCTTTAAGTCCCTTCCAATCCAAACCATTCTATGATTCTATGATTTAATAAATAATTTTCTTACATTGAACAAGTTTCCTGGCTCTTTAAAGCCACCGTTTCAGTACACTTCCAGATCCAGTGATTTTGTTTGCCACATGACAATATATTCTTATTTCAATCTCTTAAATCCACTACTTCTCTGAAGCTTAGAATGGAACCTCTAAATTAAAAATATCAGTTCATCTTATTTTAAAATATCTTGAAATTAAAAAAAATATATATATATAAATGCTTAGAAGTAGCCCAGGTGTGATGCCTCAGAGAGCCTGTTAGTGATACTGATGCCCAGTCAGTGGATTTTTGGGTTGGTTTGTTTTTTAGAGCTGCATTACTCAGCTTCTCAGTGCCTACACTGCCACCACCCACAGCACTAATCAGGGTCACATTTGCTTTTTTTAATCTCAAAATGCAACCCCCTTCAACTGCTTCCTGCACTAATTAGGCAATCATGCCTGAAAGTACACACTAGATCTTTGAATTATTGTCTCTCCCTACCACTGTAGCAAAACAACATGTTAATAAGTAAAAAAAAAAAGTTCCTGCGTAGATGGCAAATCCAGACCTGTGAATTATCATATCAGGATTTAGCACAACTCTTCTGGCTATAAAGCTGGGTAGTGATGAGCACCACAGCGTGCACATGGCATTGACCCTGGTGAGTAAACTCAGATCAAGCACAGGCTGGTGAAATCTCAATATTAAAGGCAAAACCACCTGCTACCATCTAAGTCAAGTTTATTAGCTGCCTACAATGATGTAGGTTCAATTAAGAGAACTCCTCTGTTCAAAACATTTATAACACAGAGGTTTGGCTAAGATCACTGACACAGTGACCATCACTTCACCTGCATGCTCCAAATCAGTTTAGAAAGCTCCTAAGAACAGGGTGCTCTGCCCTGGAAATAAGTCCACATAGCCAAGAAACAGCTGAAAAAAAATCAGCTGTGTGGTTCAGGCATTTGTTCTGACCTAATTATTTCTAAATGAGCCTAGAGGGGCTTGGGGTATTTCCCTCCTCCCCTCTCTCCAGGTAATATTTGAAATCCTTAACTATATTTCTAACCCAGTGATTTCTATATGTTTCTCAAAATATTAGTAACAGGTAAACTGGAGAGTGGGGTGCTAAATGTCTTTAAGTGTTCTCAGAAAGTTTTTTAAGCAGAGATTTCAAATGACAAACCACTGATCACTGGAGACCTCTCAGGTCAGTGCACAGATGGGTCCATCTGCAAGGTACCTCCATGGCACAGCAAGCCCCATAGGATCAGAAACGATGGAGGCAGTCCAAAACCTGCGGTCAGGTATTTCTCGGTTCGTGGAGCTCTTTAACTGACACACCAATTCACGGGGGAATTCTAATGAAGTTTTATTAGGTTCAGGAACAAAACTGCTTCTTAATATTTAAATTACTTTCATTTTTCTTGCTCTAAAAATAGCTCCTGCTAATGCTCAGCTTTTATCTGGAGTTGTAACACTCCCTAAAGATACCAGGTGAGACACCCCCACCCCCTCAACTTTCAGACTTTGTACTATGTTGGTTTTAATCCAGTTCTCAAATCTCCTACCTCTTGCTAAAAGTCATAGTTCAAGCAGCTATAAAATTAATGAGCTTACAGTCTTTATCCATTTCCAGTTATTGCTTGTAAAAGCAACTTGTTAACCAACTGGCTGCTCTTGTTGCATGGCCAGATCCTGCTCAGCACCAGCCAGGAGGGCTGGCTCTGGCAAGGTAACTCAAAAGTATCAAGAAGCAATAAAGATTTCTTTATAGGCATCATAATGGACTTTTCACTTGGCTGAGTTTTACATCAGTATTTTATAGGTGAGAAAAGAGGTGGAGGAGAGGAAAGCAGATGGTGACCATATCCTGACTTCACTAGGGAAGGGAAAAAATAAAGGGGGGGGGGGAACCCAATTTTTAAAACCAAACAAGTTTAATAAATGGTACAAAGTGTTAATCATATTTCAATATGACTAGAAACCACTTTGCTAACTGTGGCCAAGGAAGAAAACAGAGAGGGACATGAAAGAAAACAGATTTCTGAATCTATGCATACTTTAAAAATTCTTCCCCTGCACTAGAAGAAATCTACCATGTCCTGTCAGCCCTGAAAAGAGGGAAAAGGAGAAGAAATGTAGTTCTAGAACACAAGAAGTTCAGAAATGCCCTTGGCAGGTTTGTGGCAGGGGTGGTGGTGGGATAAAGAAATTACATTAATTACTTTTCTTTACCGAGTAAAAAGCAAAATACTATGACAGCCTAGAGGAGATGTGCAGTGGAGTTTGGGGTTTTTTTAAATTGATATGTTTTTAAAGTGCAAATTAAGTTACCTGAGCAACTATAGATTTGTCAGCTTGACATCAGTCCTGGGTAAAATAATTGAATGACTGATACAGAACACAAGTAATAAAGAATTAATGAAAACTAATACAATTCATCCATGAACCATGGTGACTGAAGTAACAGGTCTTGACAGATCAACATGATCTCTTCCACAAGAAGTTATTAAATACCAGTAAGGGAAAGTGTCAACAAAGATACTTCAAAAATTTTCACAAGACTTTTCACTCGGTGTGATTTGACATGTCACTCAATTAACCAGTCTGCTGGAAGAGCTCAGCACAGGCTCACAGAGTGAGAACTGGCTACTGCATCATTTCCAGACCTACCACATAGTGAAGACATCCTCTGAATCTCCAGTATTCAGGAATCAAGGCCAGCCTGGTCTTCCAGGTCTTCTTCAGGATCATTGGCACAAAACATCTTACAAGACATAAATAAAAGCAGCTAGAGACACAATGAGGATTGAGGTGCAGGTCTTTTTCCCCCCAGTTTGCTGGTGTGAAGCTAAACCAGTATATTTGAGGCTTGAGAAGTATATGGACAACTTGATGGACTAGGAAAAGTTACCAAAGCTAGAGCCTGTCTGCAGGTGGAAGCAGGCAGAGGATGTCGGAGATGAGAAAGGAGGAGGCAATAGAGAAAGGGAACGAGTTCTGGTGAAGAGCTTGGGAAAGGTAAATACTTGCCAAGGAAAGGCAAAAAGCCACAAATACTTTGATATGTAGGAGATGTTTTTTAAAAAAGGATGCTTCCCCCCAGCCCCCAAAATGTTTAACCTCACTACACAACGCTTCCGGTTTTCTCAGATTCCCATTATTGCTCTGCAGTGCCTCACCTCTCTTGAGCATTGAGCATCCCAGCAGCACTGGCACACAAGGAACACCAAAGCATCTCAGCAGCTTAAGTCCTTCAAGGATCTGGAAATCAATTCTATCCCTTTGCATTTCCCCTACCACCACACAACCTTTGTAACTTAATTACAAATCTTTTCTCTCACAAAAAGAATAGCTGATATTCCCAATCTGATATCAAATCTGGGGTAAACTCCACAGCATCTCTTATTTCCAAATTAATTTGCCTTATTAAAAAGTAATGAGCTATTAATTAACTTTGCACTCATACAAAGCTGTTTAATTCTCAGTCCAATTAACAGCAATCTACTGAAGGATTCTAATGATTATTTTAAATTTGTGAAGAGATACATCTCTGAGCCTTTCATAATAAGATATTTATAGAATGGCTTGGTCTGGATCTTGCTCGCATTTTAATTGAATAACATTTTTATAATACTTCAACATCATCTTTGACAACATATCATTTAGATGCAAATAAGGCTGAATAACTAAAACTGCTTATTTGGAAGTTGTTTTGGAGGGATTATTTTGTTTTTAGCTTTCCCAATCATATCAACATGAGCATAGAGGGTTCCAAATCCTCAAAAGTACACTTTCTGCTCAGGTAGGTTTCACACTCACTTCGTACAGGTATTTGCTTTGCCAAGACTGCAGCAATAAGCTGCTTGCCACCTTTTCAAAGGGTTATGAAATCTCCCTTGTCTGCACAGAGAAGCTCACTCAGCAGCCCAATGTGGGGTTTATCTCATTAAGTTTTATCATGTTAAGTTATAACCATGATGACAGTGCTTACCTTGCAGGACTTCTAAACCTAAATATAGGCTGATCTTACATGGTTGGACAAGACTTCATGTCCATATGATTTTGGCACCTAGAGGGTTTTTTCCCCTTTTCTAATACACAGACATAACAGCACATACACCTGTGTAGCGCACACACTTGCAGTCACTAACCAAGACACCTTGTGTCTTTTCCAACAAAGAGAGGATAAAAGACTTGAAATCTGCCCTTTAAAGGACAGTCATTCTCTCCACCACTGCAGCAAAGGCTTCCAAAAACTATAAAGTCGAGGCTTTTAATTCTCACTAATATAAATTTTCCCAAAAGCAAGTGAAGAATAAACTCTGCTCAAAGCCTAGAGGAGCATTCAGGGAGACAAAACCCCACTTTCCAAAACCACAAATGAAAGAAACAAACATTAATATTAAACACCCCAACTTTATGTATGGTTCTTAATAATTAATTGCCACTGCCTACCTGAAATGAAAAAGGCCACAAAACCTACAGATCAATATTCAATTCTGAGCAGTTCTGTGGCGTGTTGTATCAGATGGGTCCCAGATCCCCAATTTCAATCATGTGTTCAGTGCAAGCAATTTATAAGGGCACTTCATAACCTACATGTTAACCCACACCACACACAAACCCCATCCAGTTTAGCTTAATATGAACCCAAATCTGAAGTAGTATAACCTATGGCATGTTAAAACTGATATGCTTATCTAGAAACACAGCAATGGTTAAAGTCACAGTGGCACAAGGATTTGAGGAAGGGGCCTTAAAGTGTCACAGAACACAGGGGTTTTTATTTTTTTAACAATACAATTATAAAACTAACATTTGATCAACGTCAACATCTTTTTTCTCATCCAGATATAGTGGCTTGCTGCTATTTACTACAGACATGCCATTGGGACCTTACCTATTCCTCTGATCTTGTTGGATTTCCCCACTTCATACACTACTAACAGTGGAATCACATGCAACGTCTGTCCCCCTACCACTGGTACCCATTTAGGGAACTGAAGCTTGGAAAGGGTGTACTACCTAGGTCATAAGCAAAATTGAGTCTAAGAACAAAATAAACAAAGAAAATTTATGGCATATAAAAGTATCCTATTAAAAGTCAGCTCTTCGCCCTGTATATCTATGTTGGCAAGAAGCAGGATATATTGGGAGAGAAAGCTGAATTTTCCCGATTTTATATATCAAAGTATTTCCCAAAACAATTGTTTGTGTTTGCTTGCTGAAGCTGCTGAGATGTCCACAGTAGCAAACTAAATCAGATGCTGCTTTTTGCTTTGCTGTGATCCTCTAACATTTTTAATTCTCACACGGCATCATGCAGGACAACTCCACAATGCAGAGAGCAAGGACTGTTCATCTTCCTGATTGATGAACATGATCTTTGGGTTTTATTTTCTCTCTCAGAGTTTATCCTGCACAGCTCCAATGTTCATTTGCATGCCTCATAGCTTCCTGCTACAGAGGGGACGCGTGCTACTGTTGGATGATTTACTATCTGCCTTTGATTGAGGCTGAGGGCCTTTCACGTTATTTTATTATCTAATATGTATACACACAGCATATTTTAACTGCTGCATCCATACTCTTATTTTACAAATCAATACTGTGCCTCTCTCCTAATCTGAAGAGCCATCTGAAATTATCGGTCTGTTCATATTTCTTTTTCTATTGATTATGTCATCTACAGCACCATCAAGTTTCCTTTGGCAAAAAGTATTTTCACATCATGCAATTTTCCATGTTCAAGGTAGTAAAAACTGCTATTAACTTGCCCCAAAGTAATAAAAGTTAAACTTGAATATTTTGTACATAGCCCTCTGGGCATACACATTCAGACACACAGGAATCGCTCTCAGTGCAGCCTCTGCCTATTTAGATTGGACAAATTACTGCAGTTGACAAGATTTCCCCAATCTTGTACAATAGATGGTTCGTAAAATTCAGGATCTTAAAGATAATATATGAAGATGCTTTTATGAATCACAGAAAGGGCTTTAAGAACTGTTTACACATCTTGTTTAACCAAAGACAACCTTAATTTGAGTACAACTCAGTGCTTTTTTTTTTTTTTTAAAGCAAATTGTTTGGTAGAAAACTGGGCACAGAAACTTCATGTAAGTCCAGAATTATTACAAATTAAATTACTACTGATGCATGAATTACAACAAAGCTAGAACAAGGTAAACAAAGCAGTAACAAAAAAAGTCTGTCACAGCCTAGGCACCTTGCACCTTAACTTTGGGAGAACTTGTGGGGTTTTTTCAGTGCAAAATGCTGACAGTTATAAAACAAGCAATCTGTTCTCCTCAAAACAAAGGAAAACCCAAGGTCCAATTCATGCAGCTCCAGCTTTTACACGTTGGAAGACAATTCAAAACCATCTCAGCAGCAGCTTGAATTCACATGCTTCAGGATACCATCTGCAGCCCCACATTTACATTTAACATTAAATTGTGCTTCTGGCAAACTTCATTCTCTGCCTACAAAGCCTCAGCCTCTTCCTCCAGCAGCTCTTTCAACATCCACATGTTAACTCCTAAACTAAAAGGACATCTGCTCATCAACACTCACAGAAAAATGCATCATCAAAATTAAAGATGCATCTTGACATCATAACACAAGATTTTCAGTAATGGTCAACACAGTAGCAGTGCAAGGGGCTTGTAGAAACACCCACACTCTTCTCACTACAATTTTCTCTACCACTGTTTTTTCCTGCAGTTCAGGGCACACACAAAGGGAAACACAAACATCACCTTTGTTTCCAAGTCACACTGCCACAGCTGCTCCTTTTCCAGAACCCGAGAACCAATTTGATGCTGCCTGCTGCAGTTCTGTTATGGACCAAAGTGCTGAAGTGATCATTAATTTTCAAGCACAACATGGCTGTGGGCTGGGGAATCTACAGGCAACGTTGGGAACATGTTGCCTTCACAGCTACCACTAAAACCACCCCACAGTCTTGAAAAATATCACTCAACCCTATCAACATCTGCTACTAACTGTGTCTACGTTTTCTAAAGTAATTCTTTTAATCTTGGATTTATCTTAAAGTCTTGTGGATGCATAATTTGCATGCAGAACAGCTTATTATAAATCTTCTTGCAAACAAGAACAACTACAAAGTCACTTTGTACAACTTTCAAAGTTGAACAGCTCGAAACCAGACAGAAATCCAGTTACTTGCAGCACAGCATCTCATTTCTCAGTACCGAGATGCTTCCCTAGTGCTGTTACACAGATCCTACAGTGCATGGGTATTTCTGTGTCAATGTGGATCAGTCCATGTAACTTGTCACTGATTTTCTATAGTTTACTTTAAGTGTAGTCAAACAACCCAACAGGTATTTTAACAGATCAAAAGAAACACAACTGAGTAAAAGCATTTGGATGTTTACTACCACTTAGAGTTTAGAAGCTTTCAGGACACATATGTTTAACCAGAGGGAGTTGATTAGGATCATGACTAAGTAATTATTTATTGGCATGTGCACAGAGAGATGAAAACAGAATGGGATAATTGCTTCCTTGCCAGAGTAGCTGGCAATCATTATTGACCATTTTTATTTTTGGACATTGGCCTAAATATGATACTGTAGGTACCAGATAAGCTTTACATTTGGCAAAAATGAAACTACATCCATAACTTCACATACACAATTAATCCTTTTAATGCTGGGCCAAGCTACTCCCAAAACCTCACAGTTAGTCAGGGCTTCCATCTGTGTATCTTACAGAGCAGTTGCACACACACCCCCATTCTCAACAGTCCAAGCGGAGAAACAAGTAGGCATTGAAAAAAAAACAAAGAACAAAAAAAACCAACCAACCAAACAAAAAAACCCACAAAAAAACCCCAGCAGCAGTTAGCTACATTTTAGGCACTTGGTATGAAGCAGTAATCACCACCTTTCTCTCACAGCCCAATATTGAAACAAGGGAACAGCAAATGTTTGCTTTTCCGAGAAGGGCAATATTCCAATAGATGAGAAGTAAAACCACTAAATATTGACGGAGTGTGAGGATTCACAGTCAAAGCGGCATAAGGTCTTCGTCCCGCTTGGGGCTTGAACTAAGCACCTTCACCTCTTAGAAGGGCTTGGTCTATCAGCTGAACTGTTGGTAATAATCCTGTCTAAGGTCTGCAAACAGAGATATCATGCTCACAAGAGAAGATCACAAGAAGAAAAATGGCTTAAAAATTTCTGGGACTCGTCTGTTTCAACAAAGCTGCAAGTAGGGAGTGATTGTGGGTCAGCTTCAGCAAGTCAACAGGAGCTTTTCCACATATTTTTATGGGCTTTGAAGCAGACCCTTGAGCACAGCTGCTCAGTTGTTAGTACACAACCCTTTAAATAAATTCAAAGAACACCTTCATGTCTCCTCTGTATGGCTGAACTCATATCCAAAATTAAGAATGATCTTTAAGGTCCCTTCCAACCCAAACCATTTTATGATTCTATGATTATGTTTTATTTGTTAGCAGCATCAATGAAAGCAAGATAGATCAGAAACACAGATTTTTCTATCTAAAAATTAATCTACCAACTCTCCCCCCTCAAGCCTTTTCTTAAGCATCCTTCTCACTGTACTGGAAATTGCTACACCTGAAAGGACACTTTGGCCCACATATGTAAATTATAATATTCCCAAAGGCTCTTTTTTAGCACAGTAATTTACTTTTAATAATCAATAGCAAAGAAATAAAAAACAAAATCAGAACTTTTACTTATGGGACTGCTAATCAGCTTTCCACCTTTGTTAGAATTAAAAGAACTCTCTTTAAGACCTTCCCAGAAGCCTCTGTCCCCTCTTCTGCATTGGACTACACATACAAATGTACATACACTACGTGCACAAATGTACACACACACACTACGTGCACAAATGTACACATACACTCTTGGAACCTTTGTCCTTGCAAAAATGAAGATACAGAAAACTGCAGTGTTAAGAGTCAAAATACAAGAGTGAAGACTGAACAACAAGTAGCTACTATATTTTTTTCAACCCTAAAAATGGAGGAGGGAAATGAACCCCAAACCCAACAACTTGTTCACAAAGTTTCTTCTTTTGAGGTGTAAAATAACATATTTGCAGAAGGCCACGTGGTTTTGTGGGAGCAGGGGGGGTTATTCCCGGCTTTGTTTGCTTAGCAGGGATCACTAGCTTGTACAGAAAGTTTTTGTGCAGATTAATATCCTTTAATTCAAAGAGAAACCCCAAGAATATCATTTGACTCAACCTCTGATTTGGGATAAAATTTATAACTTCGTATTTTTTACAACAATAAAACATCCACGTGGCAGGGACGGGATGCATATGGAGAAACATGACAAAACTTACTTTCAAAGTTCCTCAGATTTTCAAAGCCAGCAGAGGCTTCAACAAAAGCATTTCTCTTGCTATCAAATTCAGAAGTATTTCTGCATATGCAAACAGACACATGTCAGTAATTCAGAAAAGCAACAGTCTGTGCATATGTACAGCTGAGCACAGACATTCTTAAGAGATTTGGAGGAAGGTGCTGTGGTGGAAAAAGTAGTCAGCTATATATACAAGGCTTTATCTGTGTGACAAAACAGCGCTAAGAGAAAGCAATTTAGAAGCTGACATTAACTTCCTTACTTTAATACCTCCAAGTTAAAAATCAATAGATTTTAATTGTTCAGTGCAAAGTAATGTTTTGTTCTGAATTGTAGCAAAGATTTTCCACATTCCCTGCCAAAGAAAGCTCCTCAACAAGTATTTATTGAGTATCTATCAAGATTTTTCTCATCAGTAAAACAAACTCAATTTCAACCTCCTATAATATAAAACTTCAAAGTTTCTAACAGAAAAATTAAGCAATGCTCCAAGCAGTGAAAACTGACAGTTTTTTTACTGTCTTACCACACTCTCAAAAAGAAAAAAATCTCTAGTTTATCAACTAAATTGTCACCATAACCACATGTCTAAGGGAATATGGTTCTGTCCAAGAGATCCTGGTCAGCTGTGAACATTCCTCTAAGCAGACAAGAAACAAAAAAGGATGCATTTATTTAACAGTCAATTTCAAAAACAAGTTTAGTTTAAAATTCAGACATTAAACAAGGGAATGCGTCTCTGGATTCTGCATAAGAAGACAGAAAAACCCCTATCTTTTAGGGGATTTATGTAAGTAGAACCCTGAAACACCAACTTATGAGAAGACATGTTACAGCCTTGGGTAATTACCTGGTATCACAGCTCCTTTTCAGTGTTTAGTTTTCAAAATCACTGCCATAATGAGATTTCAACATCCCACTGGGCAAAAATATCAGCTGAGGTTGCATTTAACATTTGTCCCAGGGCAGAACTTTGGCTTTTACACCCCCAGGACCCTCCAACAGCTGAGGACCATGAGCAAGAGACAGCATCCATCTGACTGAGCAAGCAAGAACATCTCTGTCAGCAGATTTGCCCTCCTGGCCAGGATCCATCTGAACAAGGATGGAGATTATAGCTTCAGGTAAGGGAGGGATGGGAGGACAGGGGAAAGCAAGCCCAGTGGAGAGCCATCAGGATGGTCATGGCTGGAGCACTTGCTTGACTAAGGGCCAAGGGAACCGGGCTTACTCCAAATAACTCAGAATCCTAGAAAAGGCAGGAATAAAATTAACTAATTCTTAGCTAGTCCCACATTGTGTTTGCCACCCATTCGTACCCTACTCCTGTCATTTTTACAGCCCTCCAATTCTCCTTCTGCCTCCTTCTCCTTATCAACCATCACACCTAAGGACTCCCCCAAAGTGGCTTTACAAGGCAGTTTAGTCTCAGGCTGTTTATCAGCGTGACTGACATCGACCTCCCATCCAAACAGTGCTCAAAACGGAAGGTACAAAACCAGGGCAGCTTTCAACATGCATTCAGAAGAGAAACTTACTCAGCACTACCTTTGTCCCATCTCCCCCCGCCCCCCTCCCGCCATCTCCCACTGAGGAAAGGGATTTTCTTTCAAGTCTGGAAAAAAAGTAATAAATCTTTCCTGCAGCATGAGTCTTTCCAGGGAGAACTCTTAAATCACCTGTGGAACAGCAAGACGCCGAGCAGACTAACGGCAGCCCAGGTCCTCCCACAATTTCTTAAGGATTAGGAAGTCCTCGCCTTCCTCCAACTGGTAACAGATTCTTTAGGAAGATCTACAGAGCAGAGTGTGGCCTGGGATGCTCTGGTCAAGAGGCACATCACTATTTTTTTTATTTTATTTTATTTTATTTTTTTTTTACATCCACTTGCACATTGCCCGAGCTCAGGACAGCCCATTTCTCTTTCACGGTTTTCTTTGTTTGCCCCTTCCTCCTCCTGAGCGTCTCGTATTCCCTTGCACTTTACAACTTCTACTTCATTGCTACTGTCCTTTCCTTTTATCACTCCTAAACAAGTCTAATCATCAGTATTATTTTTCTCCCCCTCTACTCCACTCTCGTAAGGCCCCACCTGGAATACTGTGTCCAGTTCTGGAGCCCCCATCACAAGAGAGACGTGGAACAGCTAGAACAAGTCCAGAGGAGGCCACCAGGATGATCTGAGGGCTGGAGCACCTCTACTGTGAGGACAGGCTGAGAGAGTTGGGGCTGTTCAGCCTGGAGAAGAGAAGGCTCCGGGGAGATCTTATAGCGGCCTCCCAGTACCTGAAGGGGCTACAAGAAAGCTCTTCACTGTGAGGGTGGTCAGACATTGGAACAGGTTGCCCAAGGAAGTTGTAGGTGCCCCCTCCCTGGAAGTGTTGAAGGCCAGCCTGGATGAGGCTTTGAGCAACCTGGTCTAGTGGAAGGTGTCCCTGTTGCTGGCAGGGGGGTTGGGACTGGATGAGCTTTAAGGTCCCTTCCAACCCAAACCATTCTATGATTCTATTACTGGTAATTTAATGGGAGGATAACCAAATGCCTGCATAGTGTTTTCTCATATAGAGGGAAAGTCACTGGGTCAATGATCCAAACTGAAGACAGTTTGCTCCATCCACAAGCCAAATTTGAAGGGCTGCAGCTTTGTTAACAGTCTGTCGAGCTCAGCATTTTGCAACAGATAGTTGCCTTGTGCTCAAGGCCGTACTGAGCAGCCTGCCCAGACCCCTTACAGTCAGCTCAAGGTACAAGCAGGCTGAGTTGTGTGTTTGCAAAAGATCAGTGCTATAAAAGCAAACCAAGTTTCATGCAGGAGGTCTGCTACCCACACCTATAGCCCTGCATTAACAGGTTACCCAGTTCCCCAAGATAGGTGTGATGGGTCACAAGGAAGGAGCAAGATGTATACACATATATCAATTCTTATGCTAGCCAGGATCACATCTCATACCAACACAGGGATTTTGTTCCCTCCTCCACCTAGACTGGTTATGAAGTCCCCAGGATTTGGGCTAATTATGTGGAGTTCTCCAGTTTTGAGTAGAAAATGGGACAATATGACTGGTGAACACCCATTATTTGAGAAGTCTCACAACTTTTGAAGATGCTACTGAGGGCAACTCTGGTTTGGTGGTGGCTGTTACCTTGTGAGCACTCAGATACTAACCAAAGCCTCTCTACAGCCAGAGGACAACCTTGGCAATCAGCTGATCCAGACAGGAATTGTCATAGTCCAGAAATTTATTCAGACTCAGGGAGAAGAGTATTCTGATCTTGTTTGTTACACATAAAGGTCTATATCAATGCCTACACCTTTCCTCACTGAAGCAGCAGGAGCTTAGAGCAGAGCCCTCTCCTGCCATGAGAAACTTGCTTTTACCCCGTTCAATGCATGCATTTAAAATACTCTTAAATGTGTTTCCAAGCCTACTTGCAACGCTCACAGTTTACAGACTACTGCAAGTGGATAGTCAAAGATACATTTTGCAAATCATTAAATTTAATAGGGTTGGTCCGAGCAGGCAGAGCAGCAGTGCCATCAATCCTGTAACGGGAACTAAAAGTACCAATGGAGCCATGCATGAATATACAAGAGTGAGCAACCATAGGCCAGATAAAGCTGAGATGGATTTGGGAAGACAGCCCATATCCACAATACAGAACAGGAATCTTCTTTCACAGAGAGTTTTCTCTAGTCAAGTTTAAATCCATCAATGAAAAAGCCTTTCTCTTGTGCCTACAAAGACTGTTATGCTATTTTATTTAAGATGTCAACAAATGCAAAAATAAATTTAAAATACAGTACTGTCAGAAAAAGGATTTTGCTGCAATCTTGGAGGTATCAAATAAGCAACATTACTTTGTAACAACACTTCCAATAAAAGGGTTTAGGGAAGACGTAAACCATGAACATCCCCGACTAATTCAACATGCCACGAGAGAATATGTTGCCTTTCTTTTCCAATTTACAGAATTCAAACACACCCAAAGTTCAATTCTATGAAGCTAAGTCTCTTGGACAGCAGGGATATATCTAGACTTTAAGGATGTCCAAGTCCTAGGAGATTTTTCAGGTCTGCAAAAGAGAAAAATTATTCAAGATGTGTTAAAAAAAACCCTCAGCTTCTAGCAGAAAACATTCTAGATAAGCCAGTATTTCACCTACAAATCTCTCTCCTCTGCCATATATTGTCTCAAAAAAGAATTAGCATTCTTTCCCTTAAATGAAAATGTAACAGCTACTGACACACTGATTATTACCTTTCTGTACCTAGTGGACAGCACTGAGACAGTAAATCAGTATGAGCTAACATAATATACCAATTTATTCAGCAAAGCCAAATATTTGATGAAGCACAAACTGAAATTTAATGAAACAAGAACCACCTGGGAAATCTTGCCCAATATATCAGCTATCTCTAAATAAAATCCTAGAATATATATGTGTAAAAATACGCAGACAGACAAAACGTGTAAATCTGAACAGGTATTGCATTAGGAGTGCACTGATCTGTGCAGAGAGTGTTAAAACGTGTGTGCACATGCACAGACAGACATGGATGTACTGGTGCAAATCCAACAAAGTGCCACAAAGACAGTTAAGGGGTTGGACCATCCGACATAGAAGGAGAGGCTGGGAAAGCTCAGTCTTGGTAAGGTTCATGGGGATCTTGCCAGTGTCTATGAACACCTGATGGAAGGCAGTAAAGAACCTTGAACCAGACTCCTCTCAGTAGCACCCAGGGAAAGGACAAGAGGCAACAGGCCTGAAATAAAATACAAGAAATTCCATTTGAACACGAAAATGAAAGCTTTTCTACAGTGAAGGTGACCAAACACTGGAACAGGTTGCCCAGAGAGGCTATGGGTCTCCATCCTTAGATACATTCAAAACCCATCTTGACTCAGCCCTGAGCAACCTACTGAAGGTGGTGATCCTCTATTGAGCAGGAAATTAGACTAGACTATCTCCAGAGGTCCTTGTCTCATCTCAACCACGCTGCAATTCAATTCCAGTATCAATGCCATTTAATTTAACACTTGCATAGCTCCCTCCCTACATACATGTGAGCAAGTACGGATCAAGAAGGTGAAAAGTACTATTTTCAAGCCATTTTAAACTGGAGACATCTTCTCACATAAAACACGACAGAGGTAAAAGGAGCTGCTTCTTGCTAGTTTGAGTGGGGAAAGGAGAAGAGTGGTTCAGAAGTCAGATTAAATGCTTTATTTACTCAGGGAGAAAAACGAACAGCATATCTGAATAACATTGTGCTTCACCACTCACAAGCTTGGCATTATATGACAAAAAATGAAAAGAATTACCTGGGTCTGTTATAGGTGCCCCCAAAGCCCAGAAGAAACGCATTACACTTTTTCTCTACTACAATATAGAGATAAATCAGTCACAAAGGAAAAAGATGGTCTCACCTTGAAGTCCATTCTTAACCACCTCTCAAATGAAAAACCAGACTTCTTTCACTTCCTAGCATTTGTATATTTACTATCACACCATCTTTCTTAAAAGAATACTTGTCAACCACAGGAAAATCAATGTCTGCCCTGTCTTGACAGGCATCCATCACCTGCCACAGGGCACCCACTGAAAGGCGAGTTCCAGAATCCATTCATGACAGAGACATCTCCCAGCATCTACCTCACACAAGCAAGGTGACTTTGTGCTCTGCTGCTCATTCAGGCCCTAGTTCGATCAGCAAGGCTCCCAAGGCTCTTTGTAACACAAGTGTAACTGACTGCAAGGAGAAAAGGAGCACAAGCATACACATGGGCACGCACTCGGTCAGGGGCTCACTCACAGGACTTTGCTTTTGCCCAAGGAAGCCCAAAATTCATTCTGGGGCAGCAAGACATCCACATCCTCCAGTAAACCTCTTCAATGTCTTTTGTTAGAAAGGCCATACACAGTCCATAACCCAAAGGGGCTCCACAAAAATTATTACAACGACCTTCTCCCAACAACCCCAAGTTAAATCATTATTTATCTCTCCTATCTTATCACATGGCTCTATAATGAAAGCATAGTGGCACTCCTAACCCTGACCTCTACACATTTTGGCTATGAGAGGTAATAAGAACAGCAGGGTTTTAGATACAAAAGTGACACACTCTAAAGCAAATTCTGGAAAACATTAGCCTCAGTGCACTGAGCCTACGAGTTCTGACTTTTAATTTTTTAATTTTTTATTTTTTTTTTCCAGACAGTTGTGTGACCACTGGTTGACATTTCAACTGGCTAGGAGAAGACAGATAGACCTTCTTAAAAGGAAGAGCTGTGCACCATTTAGTGTTCATAAGAAGTTTTTAGAAGGTAAAAAATAAGTAGCTCTACTGATTTAATTCAATGCATGCTCATGGATGATAGCCAAGATCTTATCAAACCTTCTAGAGAAGGTTTATCATATTATTATTTGAAAATATTGGGAGTGAGAGGGGAGCCAGACTGAAAACACGCTGCACTCATATTGCCTTTCATCAGGAGATCTTGAAGTATTTCACAAGTGCTAATTAAGCTTCTCCAGACTCCTGAGAGATAGAAGAGCAACATACATGCCATTTACAATAGACTTAATTGGGACATGGAAAAGTTAACTTGCCCAGGGTTATAAAATAAGACGGGGATAGAGCTTGGAACAGGAGACCTGAGCCTCCAAATCTCAAATTCCTAATCTAGGCATTACAAAAATATTCATCCTCTCCCTGCCTGTCTCACAATGCAGAAATTCCTGGGAGTATAAAAAGTATTCTATGAAGGGAAGTATGCTTCTCACATAATTTGCTCAATTTCAGTACAACATTTAATAGGCTGCTTTGTCATCAAGGAAAGCTAAAGTCAGCTAAAAAGGGCAAGGTTTCATTTTCACCTGTGAGACTACAAAATGCAAGCGTGGTGAGTCAGAGCTCTTTGATTCTCCTGGAATACCAAGAGCAGAGAGAGTGCAGAGGGCTGCAATATACATTTACTTCTAAAAGAATTAATTAACAGTGAAGTATCATAAAGGACTGGGGGAAGGAAAAACCTTAATTCATGTTCATCTAAGAATGTATTTTCTTTAAATCATTTCCCTTGTGTATTGATATATATATTACAGATAATATTCTTGTACTTTATTCGCCTTGCTGTAAGATGGCAATGTAAATATTTTCCTCCTCTTTAATATCTTTGGAATCAAAGTTGTTATCTGAATAGAGGTATCATGAGGAACAGTATTCAATAAAACAAATAATTCTTCGTCTGCATTTACTTCTTTTTAAAACACTGAAGTGGAAGGAAGGGAGTAGAAAGAATCAAGGTCAAGTTCAACATAAATATCAGCTTCAACATGTAATTTCTGCTCTCATTACCTTGTGCTATTTCATTACTGTGTCCTATGGACACGCACTATCAATAAACTGCAGTTTAAGTTTCCAGGCTTCTGTTTTGTCCTGAATTCCCATAAAAGAAAAACTATAAGTTCCATCTATTTCTAAAGAATTAACTAAGTCACCATTCTGACACAGGCAGATATCCTGAAAAATGACAGCCTTTCCTTTCTGGATGAATTAGATACCAGTGGAATCTAAATCCACAGCAGTAAAAAACAAATTTATTAATCCCACCATGCTTCTCCCAGATTTTATGACCTGTCACAAGCTTCTTCTACAACATCACAGAATCATAGAATTGTTTTGGCTGGAAAAAACCCTTAAGATCGAGTCCAACTGTAAACCTAATACTGACAAGACTGCCACTAAACCATGTCTCTAAGCACCACACCTACATGTCTTCTAAATACCTCCAGTGGTGGACTCCACCACTTCCCTGGGCAGCCTGTTCCAATGACCGACTACCCTTTCAGTGAAGAAATTTCTCCTCACATCCAATCTCAACTGCCCTGGGCACAACTTGAGGCCATTTCCTCTTGTCCTGTCACTTGTTCCTTGGTTGAACAGACCCATCCCCACCTCTCTCCACCCTCCTTTCAGGGAGTGGCAGAGAGCTAGGTCTCCACTCAGTCTCCTTTTCTGCAGGCTCAACAACCCCAGTTCCCTCAGCCGGGAACTCAGCACACTTGTGCTCCAGACCCTTCCCCAGCTCCGTTGCCCTTCTCTGGACATGCTCCAGCACCTCCATGTCCTTCTTGGAGTGACAGACCCAAAACTGAACACAGTATTGAAGTGCAGCCTCAGCAGTGCTGAGTACAGGGGGATGATCACTGTCCTGGTCCTGCTGGCCACACCAGTTCGGATTTTTTAGTGATTTCAAGATCCTTGGTGCACATTCTTAGCAGAAGATGCTTTAACAAGCAGCAGAACCTGACAGGGCTGCCATGCACTTGTGACTGGTTGCGGTGAACTTCAGTACCAGCCTTGGGAAGACAGAAGCCATGGGTTGATGGCAGCCCAGTGACACTAGAAGATCCCCTTCACTAGGGCTTCTGCCCTTGTACCAACAGCATGGGGCAAAGCCACCACAGTGCTGTCTTCCAAACACATATGACATTTAACTTTTAAGACAGAAAACTCTAAGAAAAATCCTCTTAGAAAAAGCACTTTTAAACACTTTTAATCTCTGAGGGTTTTCTACCTTCTTACTTTTCTTAGCAGAGAGTTGTTTCGGTGAAGAGGAGAATTTAAAGAGGATTCACAAATAAATCCAGTCACCTTTACGACCTCAGAACAGGAACTGATCTGCATATTTATTAGGCATATGTTGGGAACACACAGGGACACACACCTGCTGTCGTGCCACAATAAATTCCTAGAATATCAGCTAACAACACTGATGGGCATTACTGGAAACACACTGGGCACAGGAGAAATGAGTGGCCAGTATATATGGCTTACAAAAGGAAAGAGTAGAATAAAGAAAATAAATTGGAAGCCTGAGGGTATAAAGAAAAAGGAGAAAGTTTTGAGGAAACTCACATTTGTTCTCTTTAACACTGCAATAATGTAAATACTGAGAACAAAAATCAAAAGAATAAAACTGTAGTTAATTTTCAGAACACATGAATTCCCTCAAGTTGACCGATAAATAACACGGTCTATTTTCTCTCCTCCTTTTTTCTTTAATGGAATTCAAATAATCAATTATTCCATTGAATTATAACAGCACTGGTTTCCCCACCCAGCTTTCTACTATTTCACTTGAAGAAAACAAAACACAGGATGACCTTAATTGCATACACAATGCTGATTTGGATTCAAACAAGAAGTATAAGTGCATCACGACACATCACATAGTAAACATTTATAAACAATCACAAACCCTCAAATCCCAATTCATTAGATTCAAGGCTTGCAGGTCAAGTCTAAGCCACAATACAATTCCTTGCAACCCTTCACAATCACCTTACAGAGGAGTAGTCTGCACAGCTCGCTCTGTCCAAGTATCCAAACTGTTGGCTCATATACCCACATTATTGATTCTGGGACGATGTTATACAGAAAAAAGAAGATGCAGAATATTGCACAGTTATTCAGACCAGCTCATGATTAGAATAGAATCATAGTAGTTGGAAAAGACCTTTAAGATCATAAAGTTCAACCATAAACCTAATACTACCAATTCCACCACTACATCATGTCCCTAAGCACCTTGTCTACCCGTCTTTTAAATACCACCAGGGAAGGTGACTCCATCATCTCCCTAGACAGCCTGTTCCAATGCTTGATGACCCTTGCAGTGAAGAAGTTTTTCATCATATCCAACCTAAACCTCTCCTGGTGCAACTTGAGACCATTTCCTCTGGTTCTATCACTTGTTACCTTGGAGAAGAGACCAAGCACCAACTCTCTCTACCCTCCTTTCAAGGAGTTGGACAGAGCCAGAAGGTCTCCCCTCAGCCTCCTTTTCTCCAGGCTCAACAACCCCAGTTCCCTCAGCCGGGAACTCATCACACTTGTGCTCCAGACCCTTCCCCAGCTCCATTGCCCTTCTCTGGACACGCTCCAGCACCTCCATGTCCTTTTTGGAGTGAGGGGCCCAAAACTGAACCCAGCACTCCAGGTGCAGCCTCACCATTGCCCAGTACAGGGGACAAAGCAGCAGACAAAAGTCCCCACCATTACACTCACACAGTCCAAAAGAGAAGCTCCAAATCACTCCCCAGCTCTTGTTGGTGATGGACTTCCCTATGTCAGAGTGTTGGGTTTTTTTTTAAAGCAATATTGCTAACAACAATAAAACACAAGCAATTCTGAAGGATATTAATTGCTCTAGCAGAAGGTTGTCCAAAAAACCCTGTATCAGTTCTCTTGTAGATTTGACCTTAAAAAAAAAATACCTGATCACATACTCTTTCCTGCCACGGGACCTTTTGTTGTACCATGCAGAAGATGGATGGTACTTACTGAATAAGCAGCTATTCAATATTTTGCTTTATTCTTATTGTTAGCTCTGTAGCCCCATGCATTATTTACTACGAGCTATGCAAACTGATCTCCACAGAGAGAATTATTAATTTCCTCTCAGATTTCTCTACAGCTATCGAATTTCTGTTCCTTCACAAACATTTGCAAATACACTCACCACCTCACAGCACAGGGGTTCAACTGTTCCAGTTTTAGGGATTAAAGGAAGGTACCTGTGTTAACTTTGTGTTCACCACTGGAAGCACCCAGGGATTTTCAGGGTCCTTGGGAATCTGCATCAATCCCACACACTGGAAACACAGAGCCACCAATTTCAGCTGCAGCCGTGACTTCTAAAGCCCTCTTGGATGTGTCCTGGTTTTGGCTGGGATAGAGTTAATTTTCTTCTTAGTAGCTAGAATAGTGCCGTGTTTTGGTTTCAGTGTGGGATTAGTTATGAGAAGAATGTTAATAATATACTGATGGTTTTGAAAATCAAGGATGTTCTAACTGCCCATGTTTTCCTAGTCTGCAGGTGCAGAAGAACTGGGATATTCCATATCATATCATGTCACATCCAGTATATAAACGAGGGGCTGGCTGGAAAGAGGGGTTTCACTCTCTCTTCTGGGATTGCAGTTTCAGGTTCAGGGTTGTCACTCCTCCAGGATCACTATCAGCACACGGTGAGCAATTGTACTGTGCACCACATTTGTATATTCTATTATTATAATTATCATCATGATAAGTTTTATTTTATTCTAATTATTAATTGTTCTTATCTCAACCTACGAGCCTCCTTACTTTCACCCCTCTATTTCTCTCCCCTATTCCCTGGGGTGGTGTGGAGTGAGCAAGCAGCTGTGTGATGTTTGGCTGCCAGCCGGGTTAAACCACAACAGGATGTTACATCCAGGACCTCAAAATCATGCTCTACAGGGGTGACAGCTATTCCTCATCTACCAAATCTTGGCTTAAACAGCTTACCCAGAATCATTTGGGAATAATGATGCAGAAATAAGACATCATATGTTTAACACTCCTCCTCTCTCTTACTTACTTGTACGTTATGTGCTTTTTTTTTTAGCACCTATAAATCATACTTTGCACTTACAGTTGGTGGCTGGTTGTTTGTGGTGGTGTGGTTATTTTGGGGGGTTTTGTTTTGTTTTTTTTTTTTAAATACTGCACTCCCTATTTGCCCCCAGGTTAGATCAAGTCTGAATAAAGATTTGGGGAGAGTGGGATGAATTTGGAGTGGGACATGATGCAAACTTGATTTCACCATAATGCTTCTGAAATTCAACAGATATGCAACAGATAATCGGATTAATTAAAAACAGGAGTTGACAAGTATTAGTAGGTGTTAACATCACACTTATGTGCTGAATCACAGAACAGTCTGGGTGCAAAGGGACCTTTCCAGGCCATCTAGTCCAACCCCCCTGCAGTGAGCAGGGACATCTTCAACCAGATCAGGTTGCTCAGAGCCCCATCCAACCTGACCTTGAATGTTTCCAGGGATGGGGCTTCTACCACCTCTCTGGGCGACCTGGGCCAGGGTTTCACCACCCCCATTGTAACAAGTTTCTTCCTTACCTCTAGACTAAATCTATCTCCTTTTGGTTTAAAACCATCACAACCTTGCTACAGGTCCTGCCAAAAAGTCTGTTCCCTTCTCTCTTACAGGCCCCTTTTAGTACTGAAAGGCCACGATAAGGTCTCCCCAGAGCCTTCTCTTCTCCAGGCTGAACAACCCCAACTCTCTCAGCCTGTCCTCACAGCAGAGCTCTTCCATCCCTCCGAACATTTCTGTGGCCTCCTCTTTT
>NW_010335153.1:60804-71608 GCF_000700745.2 Antrostomus carolinensis
TTCAACATAAAGAAAGTTAGAATTTTAGAGGGGAAAAAAAAGCCTGCAGTGGATTATTTAATTTGCTTTGTCATAGGGTGCAGTACTTTTTTCCTCTACAGAAGATAGCCAATTATTTTCTCCTGTCTAAATTAAAATGACTCAGACAATGGAATTTCCACCATTTCCTTGGGGAAGATTCCACAACCTCATAGGTCTGCAATAAGATTTTCCTAATGCTCAAAGTAAATTATTCTTGTTTTAATCTCATTCTATTACTCTTGGTGCACATTAAATAATTCCCCTTCCTCTCCCTCCTTTCCTCTGAGGTGCTCTCCATTTCACAGCTCCATTCTCACTTACAGGTCCAGAAGCTAAATGTATTTAGATATTGTAAATCTTTGTTCAAAAGTGAAGAAACTGCTGTCACTTGTAGGTACTCTCAATACTTTAATTTGTTACTCTCAGGAATAAGATGATGTTCAGGGCTGAGGGGAATATTCCAGACAGAAAAAAAGATCCTAGACATACATTTTTTTTTTTTTAAACTACATACACAGCAGGTGGTATATTCTGCCTTTAGTGTACGTGCTGTTTTTCACATTTATATTCAGTTGCATGCAAATATGCTGTCAATTGTCAATCCTCTCAAAAGCTCAGCATTAATCACTCCCAGATTTCTCTCATCATCTCAAAATAACTTTGTGTACATTTATTCTCAATCTATACTGCAATACTTCCCAAAATTGGGGTTAAATGGGATTCTTAACTCCAACATTATTTTTCCAATTTGCAGTTCTTTAAAGCTTACCTTCACTAAGAAAAAACTTAAAGGAACTACTTCTAAATATCTTCAGAACTTTAAGAGAAATTTTATCTAAAATCTGATCCTGATGAGTAATCTTTCTGCCCTCCCCTGTATTAGGAGGAAACATGTTATGGGTAAATTGTTATATACACTATATAATCGAGGCATTCATTCTATGCCTCTTCAGAAATTTTGATGTGAATTACACTTGGGAAGCAGAATATGCTTGGATTATATTGATAATGCTTCTGTTGCTTCCTGCATGCTCCAGGTCCCAAACACCCACAAGTCACCCTGAAATCAGTAACCACTGGGAATTACACTAAGTGACACAAGGAAATTCTGTACTTCTTGCAGTTAAAGACTTTCCCATTTCTTTAGTATTCTGTTAGCAATAGGAGCTCATGAGAACAGCTTTTGGGGAGGATGGAGGGAAATAACACTTCCCTGCTTTCTTGCCATGAGAGCTCTTTACATCCACACAGGCACAGGAATCACTAGAAGGAAGAGAAAAATCTCTCTAAGAAAAACACAGGGGAGTGATTTAATATAGATAGCTGCCAAGTGACCTTCAAACACCACCAAGACTGTTCTGAAACATCACATCTCAGACATTTTGAGAAATAATTTTGTATTACTGCTAGAAAAGCAGCAAAGTACAAGAGTAAAGCAGCTGTCCAACGCAGCTATGCTCTGCATGCTAATTCTTCACACTAAACATGCACAGAAATGTAAATAAGCACATTATAGAACACTAATAACTTTGGCACAGGGAAAAGCTTTATAATAAAAGATGCAAAGTTGAGGGTTTATTTTAAAAGGGTTGGTTCTGCTTGATAGGTTCATTTAAGGACAATTAATTATACTTTCTTATTTTTACAGGCTCCGGCCTTGGCAGTCTCCAGGGTTATCCCTGTGCCAACAGAGACACTGTGTTTGTTTATTCCCAAGTTTTCCGCTTCTCTGCTTATTGCTACCACGTGCTGATAACTGTTAGTACATACACTACCTCCCATTTTTTTAATCATAAAAATATATTTACTGTTTGTCTAGGAGACCCTATTGCTAACAAAAATAATTTATTCAGGAAGCAGCAGCAGTGTTTTGACCACCATTTTCATAGTAGAAATCTCTTCTTTTAAAAAGCTCCCTACAAAATATATTGAAACCTATTATTTTGTACTGGATTGTATGAATTTTTTTTCCAGTTCCTGCTGAAAAAATTCAAAGAATCTCAAGGACTGCAGGGGAACTGCTCATTTTAGAACAGCTGTTTTCCTACAAAGAGATTTTTCAGAACACATTTGTGAAAACTTTTTAACTGGTCTTAGATTTAAGGAAATCTCATATTTGCCCTCCCCCAAAATTAAATATTGGGTCCAATTCAACTAGGTAACATCCAAACAGCCAGCATCATCCCTGGCAATAACTATCTGCAGGAGTAACACAAAATAACTGTCTGGTAAGAACACTGGCCATCAGTGCCTCTTTACCTGCCTTTTGCAGGCAGGACACAAGCAGACAACATTTGCCCTAAAGGGAACGAGTCAGTGTTGGCCACAACCAGCCATACCACAGGAGCAGGGAGAGCTGGAAGCCACCAAACTGAAAGTCAAATTTATCAGCCGGTTACATCCTGTTTAGTCAGAGACAATAATGCAACAGAAAGGTTTACCTCAAACTGACGTTGAGCTTCAAAAATATTTTTTGAAGGGAAGGAGCAAAGATGAGCAATTGGCTTTAGCTTGCTGATGGACATAACAGCTTCTGGATGTGTAATTTTGTTTGGCTGCTGTGCAAAACTGTGTGTCACATCTGGGCTGCCTGGCTCAGGCTCTGAACCAGCAATGCACTAAGGTATCCAGACAGAGTTGCTATCCCAATGAGCTACCCTGGTACAGACAGAGATGGACAGCAGTGCTTTTCAGAGGGCAAATAGATAAAAATCTTCTCTTTTTGCACACTTATTTTTTTCATTACCAAAATAAAGAGAGTGCAACTGCAGTGTGAGCACAGGAACAGATGTCTGAAATAGCAGTTGAGTTAGGGTAACAACAGGGAAAATTGCTTCTCTCAAATTTTAGGCTCTTAAAACCCTACTGACTGGCAAATCTAACATACAAAGCTCATATGCTTTTCCAAGGAAACCTAGAATGGGTTACTAGTAAATTCAAAATGTTCACATCAGTTTGGTTTGTGAAGACACATGCTCAACCAGATTGAGAAGACATCATAGTGAAATTAAAGTAGGACAATGAAAACCAGGCACTGCAGCCTGTGTTTCAGCCTAAGGACCACAATTTGCAGCAACAAGTTTCCTAGCAATGACTTTGGCTAACAGTTAACTGGAAGGGAGATGACAAAGCTGATGGCAGCAACAGCCATCCTCCCAGCCTGTGAACATCAGGAGCAGCAGCCAATTTCTGAGCTTGGTTTTATGTCTGCTTCCTCACTGTATCTATCCTGTCAGGCTCCTCTTACCTTTCATGTTACTTTTCATACTTCTTCCTGCTATAATTCTCATCATCCTCTCCTTCCCATCAACTTCTCCATAACCAACCCCCAACTCAAACACACCAGCACCTTGTCAGCTGCCCCCCCTGGCTGCTTGGCTGTGCCGCTGCTCCTGTTTCTTCTGTTGTTTCTTGTTTGTACAACTGCAAGATGAAAATGTTCTTCAGGGTACAAAAATGAGACATTTGTGCTTCTGAAGCGTTTAACACAGTTGGCTCTTCAGATGTTTCAAAGTTACTATACAATAAAGCAATCACATTAGGTTTAATAAACAGTAAAGAGGGGGGGAAAAAAAGGACTTTCTATTAAAGATGCTCACTAGGAGAGGTGACTTGATACCACTACAAACTGACAATTGCCTATCAAGTCCAGAATAAGGAGGAAGGTAACAAGCTCTTCTGTTCAGCCAGCTTCCAAACTCATCCAAACTAAACCTAAAAAAAGCAGGTCCCCCTGCTATGCAGGTACACACAACTCTTGCAAACAGGCAGACTTGCATGGGAAACACTCGAAATAGCTGGTGAATGTTTATATTAGTGCTTCTCAGTTCTTAGGAACAAAGAAAGAGAAAAAAGTAGTAAAAATTCTTGACACCAACCCAATGCAGTCAAGTGTGGAGTTATATATCGTCTTGGTTTAGGTTTTGGTTTTGTTTTTAAATATACCTCTTTCAGTCACACACCTCTGAACAGATATTAAGACGTGAAATACTTCCCTGAGAAACAACTGATTGTGGTAGAAATAATCACACTTTACAGTTTCTTCAACAACTGTTTCTATTAGACCATTGAATTCACACTGAAAAATACAGAATAAGATTTGGGCTGCCAGTACATAAATGGGCGCACACTGACAGAAAATCCCTATTCTGGAGAAATGAACCATCAAGCATAGCCAGCTTCCCATCTTGCTGATAGATCTACTCTTCTCCTTACCCAGCAAATACTGCTGCAATTCTAATAAGTGTATTTCTAAAGGAAGAGAGACCCATCTATATAGCAGTTAAATTGCTCTAATTCCCTTTCTTCCTCTCCCACTTCATCTTCACACCCTACTTCTACTAGGTGGTCACAACCACATGTGCTTTCTGTCAAGAAACACTTTTACCAGTCTTTATCTTCTTAAATAAACAAGCCCATGTGGCACTGGTACCATTCTTAACTCCATGCTTTTTCATTAAGAAAACAACCTGAACACACACTGCACACAATCACTGCATTTACCTTTTTTGGGTTGTTTGGGGTTTTTTTATTATTTTCCCTATTTGCAAAGCTTCTCCCTCTGTTATTGAAGAACTGACCTTTGAGTTGATACTAAAAGAATGAAGATTCACACACATGAACATTAAGGTCATTCCAGTAACAGTGACCAATTCAGCAGCACTGGAAGCAAAAGCACAGCATTTCAAGAACATCATTCCCAGGGACAGGCCTCCTTCTCAGGTAATGGTATTTTCCTCAAATTCAAAGAGAGAAGGATTCATCCCCAACATACATATGTATAAACCCTAGATTAAGTTATAATACTCTTGATATTGTTCTTTACAGCATTGCGGAGGACAAGTAGTGAACAAGCCCTCCTTTGCTCAATGTACAGCTGTATAAGCAGCCAAGAGCTGCTTCCCAGTGATTTAACACTGTCACTATCCAGGAATAAAGCTAAGATTATGACAAAGATGTACATGAAAAAAACAACTGTAGACTCAATTTCCTCTGTTACATCAGATTGGAAGACATTTCAGCTAACAAAACATGAGATATGGGATGCTTTAAGCACTTCCAGTGCAAAGGAAACCGCGTAGCTGAGTAAAGAGGTTTGCATAACCATTGGTTGCTCAGGCTGCAACACTGATCTGTGCCCACACATCATCAGCTGTCAAACCCCACAGCCTTTCTGAGATATAAACTCAAAAATATCAAGTAACAAGAGCCAGGCATCCCATCCTCCCAAAATTCTCCAGCAGCTCAATCATTAACTACGCGAGCTGCACTGTTTCAAACCATGGCAGAATTCACCAAGCCAACTTGAATTTCCAAACCCACAGTCCCAGAGAGATCTAGCTGGAGAAAAGAAGAAATCAAGAAGCTGGCCTTGGATTGATTTACAAGCACTAGTTAAAAGAAAACAAGAAAGGCAGAGGAGACCAAGCACTAAGCAGGCTACTCTTCCTAGGGTTTCCTGTCCTATTTACAAGGTCTTGTTCACAGGTGGATATGCTTGTGTTCCCCACAATTACATCATCTTTAGCCATGGTATTAAACAACACTTACAGTCTTCTTTCTCCAAAGGTCCTTGTTTTTAAATGACTTATCAACATTTTCTTTTGGAATGTGCAATGCCCTTCCATCCAGCTTGCAAAGTATCCGACATCTTTGAACAGTGGTATGACAGATGGGATGTATTTATTAGATATTAAAAAACAAGTGGGCCTGATTAAACGATATATAGTCTGATTAAGACATAGTAATTGTCTCCTTTACCATGAAGATATATGATCTTTAGAGCTTGCAATAACGAACACTAGAAGCGGTTGCTGGCAATGTAATTACGAGAGTACAGAAAGACAGGGCCAGGGTGTCAGAAGTCCTTGCTGATACCATCAACATCATCTGCCCTCTTTGTGTGTCAGCTTTGGGGTGCATAGGGTTGATCTTTTCCTCTGGGTTCACCTGGAAACAGCAGAGTGGTGGGAGGCAAGTGGCATTCAAAAGTAAGAGGCAACTCAGGGCCAGTAGGGTGATAGGTCAAGAGATGGGTAAGGATTTCCCCCCAAAATCAAATATCAACTGAATGAAAGGATATCCAAGTAGTACTAATCAGCAAAAATGGGGAGAGCACCATCAGAAGAAAAGTTAGAGAACCAGGAAATGTGAGAGGTACCAGAGAAAAAGTGACTCTTGGCCAAACACATCTGCTTAAGAGAGCCAAGTAATACTGCTCCATTCAACGTTCAAGAAACACCATAAGAGCCAAGTATATCATTCTTCTCAAGAATGACACCAAGGGCCAAGAAACGTCAACCTTTGAGCTGTTCTTTGTGGCAGTGGAGCCCTCTGGTACCAAGGCAATGGGAGGCACAGGAGGTTTCTTGCATTGCCACAGGAAAATTTGGACTACAACTTGGGTTAGTTTATAACAGGAGGTGACCTCTATGTGCTGCTGCCGTTTAAAATATCTGCAGGGAAAGCCTCATCTATGAACATACCCTACAAGCAACATTTTAGAAGCTTCATTACATATTTTATCTATGCATTACAAGGCACCAAGGAAACAGACTGAAGCAGTTTCCATAAAAAATTAAGAAATCTCTCTCTAAAGGACATATGCTTTATATAGCAACACACACATGCACTCCTGCTGCTCGTCACCCAAACATCATAAGAGTTTTTATGAATGTTAACTAGGCTTCAGTATATCTACAGCAAAACAGGTAAGTATTATCACTCTTATTGCTCACATTAGTAAGCAAACCCATATATACCTCAATCAGATTTTGGTAGGTGGATTTCAGATGACATCTGTTTTGTTGGGTTTGGTTTTTTTTTTTTAATTTTATTAGGGTCATGTTAAGTCAGTCTCAAATCTGCTTATTGCCAAAATATTTAAGCTACAGTGCCAACATTGCACACCTCTCCATTCTACATTCTGCATTTTCCATTCAAGCAAAGAACAATACCTGTCAATACACATTCATTTACCTCATTTATAAAATTAGAATGAAAATTACCAGAGACATAAAACAACTATTATGATAAATAATGAGCTTAAAGAAAACCCCCGTATACACACAGAGGGAATCAGAGACACTGATCCTTCTATGCTGAATGTTATTCAAAAGAAGGATTGTCAGTGCAATGCTGAACAGATCAATTTATTTCCCTTTCTTCTCTCCACTTAACTGGATTTTATATACAAAAGTAATTGTTCCTATGAGAAACAACCTCTTTGGAGGTTCACAAAGGCTCAGACCTACAACTTTACCACTGTTCAGGTTTCCATGGTAACAGATGATGGTACCTTCTAAAAAACCACTATAATATTCTACAGTAAGTGTCCCAAATCATTCTCATGATATTAATGAAAACTAGAGCACGTGGGCCTGCACGTAGAGCATAACACACTAAAGAAAGTACAATTACACGAGAAAAGCAGAGCCAAGGGACTTTCAGAAGGGTGGATGATAAAAAAAGGCTCTGCATTTGGAAAAGGGGAGGATTATCACTCAGAGAATCACAAAATGCCTTTATACACACAGTGCTGAAATAGGCAGTTGCACAACATCACCTTTTTAATATTAACTGCTTATTTATTAGAAAACAAATCAAGCCAGCCAGGAATGAAAAATCAAGTTGAATTGTCGTGCTAACAGCTCCCCAGAGGGAGTGAAAAGTGATTATTGAGTTAAATGGCTGCATTGTTAACAATTGCCACACAGAGTAGCTTGCTCAGAAAAATCCATTTTTCATTGCCAATTTACTGACAGCAAAACCTGTGAGTAAATGAACTCCCAGCAAATGAATTCATCTTCCCCAAAAATTCCTTGCAGTTTGCCTCTTTGCTCCCCTTTCATCTTCCCTAGACAAACCCTGTGTTATGACCTATCAGTTGCTCTAACTTCACAATGTGGCAGCAGTATTTGAAAGCAAACAGCTTCATGTCCAAACATACTGGAGCTCTACCATAGTGAAAAAAAAGAAACAGAATAATGAAAAAAAATTAAAACAAACACTGACATTAGAAGAAAAACAAGTGTCAGTAATCTGGTGTTCAGGTGAACAGTCCCAATGTGAACCCACTGTCCTACTTTCCCCCTGAATGCTTTTTTCACAGCTGCAAATTACTTTAATCTCTCTATTCTCTGCTCTGTTGTGCTAAAAATGGACACAAAACAGGCTGGAGCAAAGTGCACAGCAACTGTGAGAATACTTCACATATTCGGGGGGAGAAAAACTAAACACGTGCTTTCAGGAAAAAAAAAAACTACCCCATAAGAAATGTTCCTTAATTTCTGACAACCTGAAAGAATCAGCATTTACTAGAATTACCTGCTGTTTTTTCTGTCTCTTCTATGTGGAAGTAGAAGAATTAAATTAGTAGTTGACCCCAAAGCTAACAAAAAAAGTTTAGCAACTCAAAAGCATACCTTCAGTTAGAAATAAATACAGAGACTGCAGGCAATGGAAAGTAATTGCTGGGGAGAAGAGTTATAAATAGAGCAACGCAGAAATTGAATAAAGAAATAAGTGTTAACCAGCTCCCTCAATATAAAACTAGGTACTCCAGGAAGAAACCATCAGCCTTTTGCTGTCACTTTGTAGTATTTCTAATTTTATATATTGTGGATAATATCAAGAAGCAGCAGCAGCAGCAGCTGTGCAAGTCAGGTAGGAATTTAATAGTATTTTATCTTGAGTTGGAGCTTTCCTACTTCTCAGCCTATCATATATAGGATAATAAATCAAAAAAATCCCGCCAACTTCTTGCACAGTGATTTTTTTTTTTCTTTTGGGTAGGGGGGGTGTGTTTAACAATAGGCTACTGAATAAACGCATTAGGCTTTGAAAAAATAATTCAGACCGGAGCTATTTGCATTGTAATAGTTATGGAGACAGCACCACCTGATGGAAGATACGAACACGCACCGATGGCATTAAGTGGAGTCTCCAAATTTCACTGAAATTTTAGAGACAGAGCTTTGCTTTTTACCTTAAAAAACAAATAAATCAGCTAGATGGACAGAATCCAGACCACTACACTTCATGTCAGATATATAGTCTAAGAGAATAAAGCTTTCTTTTAACTTCATTAATAGAAGCAGCTTAGAACACATTATTTATTAGAATGAGCGCCTCTTTATTTGAATGGTAAGGAGTGTGCTACAATGAGAGGTGGAAGGTGATACTAATGATCAGGAAATCTCATAGTCACTACTCCCAGGAACTGATGGTTAAAACAAACTTTTATAGCAAAATGTTTCATGGCTTTCTGAAAATAATTAAAACATCTCTCTAACCCCTTAATTTGCATGTGCATAGCAATATAATATAAGCTATATTAACTATTTCCCTCAGATACAAAGTGCTTTCTGCCCCCTTAAAAGTTTGCCATTTTCTCAGAAAACTTTTTTTCCCCCTCTCCTAAGCATCTGTCTAAATGTTTCATCCAAAACCAAGGATCTAATCTCAACTGATATGACAAGTGTTGAAAACAGGAAAACACAGTAGAGAGAGAGAAAAAGAACAAAATTTAGCTCCGTATATTGCTTCCTCAACACAGCAGCTATTTAACTAGGTTAGATTTCCCAGCCTTTCTCATAAATCCAGGCCCTGGGCAGTTGCCTAGCAATGTAAACACGATGCCATGGTGGTGTCCAACCCTGCGAGATGGATTCCAGCATCTCCTTCACTGGGCTGAGCAGGGTCCCCTGTGCCCCCCCCCCCCCTTCAAACACCCCAAACTTTCTTTTGAGCCATATTACACTGAAGAGAGGAGTTAAAGGTGCACCCAGTGCTCTGGCTGCACGCTCAGCATCTCTGACACTCTGCACTGATGCTGCTTTAAAGCAGCAAGATAAAGTCATTTGAGTTTTCAGTCTTAAGAAAAATCTTCCACTATCTGAGATAAACTAAGCTTAGGCATGTTAGAGGTATGAAAAGTCTCACAGACTGAGATTTATCCTTAACTAAGCGATGCTGCACATGGAATTTTTTTTACTTGTCTTAAATATACAGATGAGAAAAAACATATCAGAAAACAAAAACAACAACAAAAAACACATTAGGAAGCTAGATATATGAAATCAGGAAGGAAGAGAGTTATAACTGTATTTTTAATATAAATAAAAACTGCAATGAGAAAGTTAGTGCCATATTAAAAAATTCAAGGGCAAAACAAAGCGACACTTATCTTTGGTTTACCTACAAAAAAAAGCACAAGAGGAGAAAACTAGCTCTGAAAGCACCTGTCATCAAGTAATTTCAACTATGCTTAAAGGAACTTGTAGGAGGGGGAAATAGCTGGCTACTATTAATGTACACATGTCACGGAGCAAAGTATTCCTTAACATCAGAGTGACAGAGTGACAACTGGGAAGGAGCCAGTCCAAGTAGCTGAGCCCCCCACCCGAGAAAGTGACTTGAGCTGCGAGATACGAGAGAAGAAAAAGCAGCCCCTAAACTTCCGAGAATCACCCCAAACCCTGCGCCTGGCCGGGGGAGGAGGAGGAAGGCAGGGACTCCTCCCGAGCTGCACATCCTTCAGAGGCTGGCTCCTGCCTTGGGCTCGGAAAGACTCTTTACTACAGAAAAAGACTCAAATGTTGTGAATCCGAGAATAAAAAGGCGATTATTTCATCTCCCACCACACGCACCGTCCCAGGGAGCGAGGGGGTCCCCAGCCCCGGCAGCGCCGAGCACGGACCGGCCCCAGCCCCGGGGCTCGGGCACCGCGCACCGTCGCTTAGAACCGACTTTGCCTGAGCCCAGCTCCTGGATAAACCCGCTC
>NW_010335154.1:0-8215 GCF_000700745.2 Antrostomus carolinensis
TAATAATAATAATAATAATAGCAACAACCTCTAGGTCAATGTTTTGCTATACAACCTAGTGCTGAATGTACTCCTATAATTGCCTACTCCAGCATTCAGAGGTAACTGCTTTTCTTGATTTCAAAGTGGGGGAAACATGCAGTTTCAAATCCCAATTTTGGAGATCCTTTTATCTATATAATCATGGAAGGTAGAGAGCAACATTAGACATATGTAAAAGATGTTTTTCTCTTTCTTTCTCTCCTGTAGTCCCAACTGCTCTTTCTATAATCCCATTCATCACTTTGAGGAAAAGTTTTAAGGGCCAGGACAATTCAAGTACGAGTTTAAAAGTGTTTATAAAAGGAATACCAAAACTGGGAAAACATGGAACAGCAGCGATATGAAGCTTTGAATGTATTGCTGCTGTGTTTTCCATAACTGATGTTCTGATACTGGTTGCATGTTGTATGAGTAATAGTATATTTTATTTTAAGAAAATATAATTAGAAAAGAAATACTATTATTCTGACATCAGAAGTGAATGGAGCAGTGAGATCTTTGATTCTTATTGCTGCAAAAGAATTTGGGGTGCCCAAGTTATTCTGTTTTTGTTGTTGTTGTTATTTTTTTAAAGCTCATTGTCTCCTATGAACTTCTACATGATCAGAGTGCTTTTGTTTGGCTTAGGTATTTAAGTACTGTGAAAAGAAAACAGAGAAGCATGGTGCCAGAGGGAATATTAATGGTTAATACATCTATGTCTATGGCTTTTACATTTTCTTTTTAATTTAAGGTGAGCTTTTAAAGACACACTACTACAATAAGCAGCTTAGGATCATTGACATTGGGGGACAACGTTTCCTTAAACCTTCTTTGAAAATCCAAATACTTTCTAAGAGATTAAGAAATGTTTAATCAATTAAGTTATATGAAAGCTATTTACTCTACCTTCAAAAACAAGATTGTGAACTATAAATACTTTCACAAATGTGTTGCTCTTATGTAGGTCTGCAAGTTTTGATGATACCTAAATAACGTGTAGGCACTGTTTTCCAGTAGTCATGTGAATTTACCCATCTTTCTAGCAGTAATGAAGCCAAGAAGAGCTGTAGCTGTACTGTTTAAAAGACTGTTTGTTTTTTGGTTTTTGTTTTTTTTTAAATTATAACTTGGGCATCTGAAAGTCAGACATGACATGTATTATTAAATATTGACTTTTCAGAGTCAGTCTTTTAAGACACTGAGGAATTTTATCATATAGGCTTGGGAAACACTGTAACCTCAACACGTCTACAATACTGTGTTTTACTATTAGTCCACAAATCTGATAATGCTATTCTTTAGAATAAAGTTATCTTTTCATTTATTTTTGTTTTTTCAGAGGATTGAGAGGACACTCTAGGAAGAATGGAGCTGTTCTAATGGACGATAACTTGTCCTTCTGATGAAAGTATTTTCTTGCTCATGTCACATGAAATGAGTGCTAACAGCATAAGCAGCCAACTTTTGTTCTCATACGCTTCAGGTAAGATATCTTGCGAGGATTTTTTTTTGTTTTGTAATAGGAGATAGAACTGGACATTCCTTTCTTGTTCCTAAGTAACACAATGTTTGCCTGTTCAGCAAACTGAGACTTCAGAAGAATAGTCCTATACTTGCATGTTTTCTGGTAAGTTAAGACTACTTTGGAGTGTTTGTCATGGATCAGTGAACCTGATCATGGTATTAAAATAGTAAAATTTAGTGCAGTTTCTACTGTAAACAATCATTTAATAGTGTTTTATTAAATTATCTTAAGACTTAGAATAATAGAATCCTTTGGTTGGAAAAGACCTTTGAGATCATCAGGTCACAGAATCACAGAATGTTAGGGATTGGAACCCTAACCCTTTTGAGGCACCTCAAAAGATCATCTAGTCCAATCCCCCTGCCGGAGCAGGAACCTAAATGAGATCACATAGAAAGGCGTCCAGGTGGGTTTTGAATGTCTCCAAAGAAGGAGACTCCACAACCTCCCTGGGCAGCCTGTTCCAGTGCTCTGTCACCCTCACCATAAAGAAATTTTTTCTCAAGTTTAAGCGGAACCTCCTGTGTTCCAGGTCCAGCCGTACCTGTCCACTTTTAAACCATATTTCTGAGCACCTCGTCTAATCATCTTTTAAATACCTCCAGGGATGGTGACTCAACCACCTCCCTAGGCAGCCCATTCCAGTGCCTGATAAACCTTTCAGAGAAGAAATTTTTCCTGATATCCAATCTAAAACTCCCTTGGTGCAACTTGGGGCCATTGCCTCTTGTTCTATCACTGGTTACTTGGGAGAAAAGACACACACTTGCCTCACTACACCCTCCTTTCAGGTAGTTGTAGATAGTGATAACGTCTCCCCTGAGCCTTCTTTTCTCCAGACTAAACAACCCCCGTTTCCTCAGCTGCTCTTTGTAAGACTTGTTCTCCAGCCCCTTCACCAGCTTTGTTGCCCTTCTCTGGACATGCTTCAGTGCCTCAGCTTAAGGTTATATATCATGTAGCCATATATTGTTTAATTGTTATCCCCCCACCAGCTGTCTCTTAAGATGTCTCATACTTTGGGACAGTTTCTAGAGAAAGCTTCTGCTTCCTGAAATGTGTTGTGTTGCTATGAGATTATCTAATCTACTTTCTTCAGATTTCCCTCCAGCTGAAGTCTTTGCTCTGTGAGGGTTTCTTGTTTTGTTGAGGTAGAGCTAAATGAGTTCTAGAAATCCAGGAAGGGCTTCATCATGGTTCTTCAGCTTCAGCCCTTATGTTGATAGTAGCCTTGGAAGCAAACACCTGCTGGTTCAAGTAAGCCCCAAGGCTGCAGGGTATCAGAAGCTGGGAGCATATAGTAGAGGAAAAATCACGACATGGTTGCCTCACTGTTTACCCTAAACTTCATTACTGGATAGCATCAGCGACAGGATACAGGTCTGGAAGAGCTCCTGGGCCTGCCCAGTACAGCCCTTTTTAAGTTTCTGGTACCTTTCCTGCCTGCCTCATTCTGTGACATGGGTTTTGATGGAGGGTCCTCCACTGCACCTTGGGATCCATCCAGAAGGGTGAGGATGGGAAGCCACCCTGCACCTTCTGTGATCATTTTCTGCCCATTTGTGCAAGAGCAGATGCAGCTGTGTTCTGTTTGTCACACTATTTGCTGACTCTATCAGCAAGTGAAGAACATTCCCTGTAAGGTGCTTGGGAAGGGGAAAAATAGAAGGTACTTAAATTGAGAAACTTCTGCCAGCTGTGCTTTGCAGTGCCTCTCAGTAGAAGGCATTTGTTGCCTTTCTCTGTTTAAACCAAGGCTGAAATTTAATTTGAATATCCTCTAGCCATGCAATACCCCTGTGAATAAATCCTATAAAACAGCCTGGATCAGGCCTGTACGAATTGTAGACCTATTAGGTCTGAATGAGCTTTAACTTCATTATGGTAGTACAGAATAATTAGCAGAAAAACAAAATGCAATTTTGTCTAAAGAATGGCAGTTCCGGGGCTTTACCTCACCTATAGCTTTGCAAGGCTTTTAGTGTCCTGACAAGCAATCTGTCAGAGAAGGAATGTTGAGTGCATTCATTTTTTATTTCAGTTCTTTTCTTGCAGAAGCTCAAGTGACTCCGCTAAAACTCTGGTATTTATCAAAGACAAAATTAGGTCAGAATAGAGCACAGAGGTCCTGAACTGAAAAGAGATAAATTCATCCTTAGAAGAAAAAAAAAAAGTCTCAAGCTGCAAACTTGGGTTTAATTTGTCTCTTCCATGTAAAGTAAGACTTTTCCTAAGGGATTTCCTGGCCAAACTAACAGTATCTTTGATATAAATGTACTATCATGTTCTATGGGGAAAATATTAAATATTTTTTGTTAAGCTGTGTAACCTCAGGTAACTAAAGAACAATTTTTTCCCTGAATCTAGAGAAAAGTAGCTAAGGAAGAATCTGTTCTGGTTTGGTCTTATGTTTAATATCCGTTTGTGCAAGCTGCTGAGCATGTTTGGGTAGCAGCAAGAGTGGTGGGATTTACTTGTCATCGTTGTTTTGCAAGACCCTAGTTACTTGCCTTCTGGTCACTCTCAGTCTGATGATACAGCTTATGTATAAAAACTGACTATATATATGACTGACTACTGGTGTGACATTTTATAATGTGAAAAATTATAACTTTCTAATTGGCATTTAAGGAAACAAATATTAGCATCTTTGCTCTAGAACATATAACAGCATCTGCAGTTGAGGAATAGTCTGGATAAGGTTTTGAATTTTTCACTAGGCCAAATTGAATACATACATGCAGAACTAGCAGACTCCTAGGAAATAGCCTCATGAAGAAGATGCCTCTGGTTTTACCCAAATATCTTTCAGAACACATTGGTGCATTTGCCACTTGTTCTTCATCTCATGTAAATCTGATATTACTCAGATCCTTTCTACAGGGATTCTTCTCTTCTGAAAGCCTTTTTTAAGCAATTGATTCTCCTGTTGAATTCACTACCTACAGCTGTAACACTATTGCCTCTAACAATAAACTGGGTAAGTTTGGGTAGCTACTCCAGATCTGTCAGTTATTGATACAAATAAAAAGAATAATTATGGAAAACTTTCTAACAAACAGCCTACAACTTTCTGCAAGAGAGGAATCATCTGGTTCACAGCAAATAGCACTATATCTAACATTTAATATTCTAAATGAATCAAAGTATTTTTCAGCAGAGGATGTGGGGAGGAATACTGGGAAGGGCAGTCAGGATGCAGGAGATGGTTTCTGATGATTTTTCTAGTGGTAATACTGTGTTATATTAAATATTGTGTACTGGTCCTATTATTTACCTTTATGATGTGACTGAATTCTTTGAGGCTACTCACATGTGCGATATTAAGCACAGGTGTGTTTGCAGGCTTGGTGCCTTTGTCCACAGGTTGTGTGATCTACAGACAGTCTTCTAAGTAAGAACAAATGAGTGCCTTGGTGCAAGCTTCTGCAAGTGGAGAGATAAGACAGAAGCTGTTCAGCTGGTTCCTGATAAGGAGAAAGGACTACGGAAGTCATTGTCCCCCTGTACTCAGCACTGGTGAGGCTGCACCTTGAGTACTGTGTTCAGTTTTGGGCCCCTCACTACAAGAAAGATGTTGAGGTGCTGGAGTGTATCCAGAGAAGGGCAACGAAGCTGGTGAAGGGTCTGGAGCACAAGCCTTGCAAAGAGCAGCTGAGGGAATTGGGGTTGTTTAGCCTGGAGAAAAGGAGCCTCAGGAGAGACCTTATTCCTCTCTATGACTACCTGAAAGGAGGGTGTAGCATGGTAGGTGTCAGTCTCTTCTCCCAAGTAACAAGTTATAGGATGAGAGGAGATAGTTTCAAGTTGCACCAGGGAAGGTTTAGATTGGATATTAGGAAAAATTTCTTCACCAAAAGGGTTGTCAGACATTGAAACAGGCTACCCAGGGAAGTGGTTGAGTCACCATCGCTGCAGGTCTTTAAAAGACGTGTAGATGTGGTGCTTAGGGATATGGTTTAGTGGTGGACTTGGCAGTGTTAGCTTTACAGTTGGACTTGATGATCTTAAAGGTCTTTTGCAACCAAAACAATTCTATAAGGACTTGAGAGAGCTCTGGCCACCAGGCTGCGACTCTGAGAGTGAATAGCCAAGGAGACCAGTGACCCCTAAAGTGTTTAAATACAGCATGAAGCAAGTCAGCAAAACACACGTGGTTCCAGATGTTCTGTGGTTTGTGTCAAATCAAGATTATGAATAGATTCCACATAGTCCTGTTGTGAACTCTATTCATAACCCCACACTCCAACTGTAAAATATCTGAATAGAAGCACCTCCAAAATTTGACATTTCCACCCTAATACTGAATCCTCATAGTTGAGGCTAAGTTTAGCAGTGTTTAGAAAAAAAAAAAAAGTCCTATTTTGAATACAAAATACATACTAGTTAAAAAAAAATAAGATAGCTGAATGAAAATCTTGTTTTCCTTCAACTCTGAATAAACCTTTGTGTGGGAGTGTACTGCATCTACACAAAGTGTATTTTACAGAACTAGTAGGTGTTTGTTTAAAAGCATCTCTTATAACCAAGTAATTTCTAATAATAGCTTAACTTTTGATACTTCTGATATTACAAATAATGTGTGTAAATATTTTTAACAAATTGTCAAATATTTATGTGAAAACATTTACTGTATTTGCAGCTGTATCTTGGGGGGGTCAGATACTGGCTTTTTTAGCTAAATTATTTTAAGAATTATTATTCTAATTTAGCACATCCCATAGTAAAATCAGATTCTGAAAGGTAAGGGCAGACTTTTTATAAGGTTGGTAAATCAAAGTTATTTAACACTGTCTGTTAAGATCCTACTGTTATTGCTAGAACATATAATTAACCATCTTCTAAATAATTACTACATCTACATATGGGAACAATAAATTACTGAGGTAGAAAGAACAAGACCTTAATGTCCTTGTAAATAACATGGAAAATCTGAAGATTTGCCTGGGAGCCGATGTAAAAGAAAAACCTAGTTTAATGTGCTGACCTGGTTCTGTTCCTCTTGGTAACCTTGATATAAGGTTTTAAATCAGGTGGAGTGTATTTGAGAACCTAATAGAAAGCAGTATGGATAATGAAATGTTTTAAATGAAATGCAGAGAAATATTGGTAATTCTGAGTTTGGGGTTGGGTGTTTATTTTGTTATTTTGATTTTCTTTAAATATGCCAAATTATTTTAGAGCATAAGTATATATACACCAAAGAGTGTTTGTTTTGACATGCTGTCACTTAAATTTAAAAAAAAGAAAAACCTGTATGTGTACATTCATACATATACGTGTGTACACACACATTATATTTCATTGAGATGAAAGGTAATGATTGTTTTCTTAAGAATAACAAACTACATTTTAACACAAACTTTAAGAACTTAATTATGTTTTTCAGCTATTACTACCCCAGATGTCTGCAGCTATTACTTTCTTCAGGTTTGATGAAAATAAATGTATTGAAACACCTTTTCTGCACCTTAAGTGTCAGCCATGTTGGGTGCCACAAGTTAAAAACAAGATTGAGGAAATTAAGCTGTATGTCTCACTAAGCAGTAGTACATTTGCAAAGATGATGATAACGGGAATTACAATAGCGCAGACTAACTGCTTTCTCTGATGCCAAATGAACACAGTGTTAGAGCATTTCTCTTTGAAATACTCCTGAAGCTACAGTTGCTGAAGGGCTTTAACAGGCAATCATTTGAGACAAGTCAAATGTGTCTTTTGAAGTGCCAAATTGTATTTTTTTCAAACAGTGTTCTCAAAATGGAGGATAAAGTTCTGTCTTGCAAGAGAGCTTAAGTGCAGTCTGCACTTGGAGAAACGTCACTGTGGTTTAAGTGTGAGTGAGAAGGACTTTTGCTGTACTAAATGAAAGTGCAAGACTTCAAAGTTCAGTGTTTGCCTTGCAACGATATCTAGACTCCGAAGCGAGGTTGATCATTGCTTTCAAAATTGCTAATCTTGTTTCAGAGGTTGAACTTGTCAAGGAGAAACCAGACCTCCCTAAAGCTGAATTCTAGTTTTCGTTTTAACAGACTGCTTCTAGGTAGGAATTGTCAGGATGCCTGCACAGCCTTTTGTTTTCCCCATGTCTGCCTTGTATGAGTGGAGCTGACTGGGATTTTTCTAGTTAAATGAATCTGTCTAATTCTGATTGATAAGAAATCTTCCTGACCATGCTTTGAGTGGGTGGAAGAGAAGAGGAGAGGAAGAGAATAGGAGAGAAAGCAAAAAGTTCTGCTGTGAAATAGCAAGTAACACAGGTGTGGAAGGTCCTACCAGGAAGCTGAGGTTGAGGCTGAGATTGCTGTCTCTCCTGCATGACCAGAGGGTGTCCCCCAGCCACCAGCTGTCCAGGCAGGGTCTCTTGCTCTGTTTATACAAAGTGGAATAGCTCCAGCAGAGCTGGACATACTTTCTCGAAAATAGCTGGTGGTCAAGTTACAGCTTTCGCATCTCAGAGACCAAGATTCAAACCCCCTTCCTGAATTGCCAAGAATTCACTTTTGGAACAACTTGAACACAAAGGTTTCTCTGCCATTGTGATAGTTTAACTTAGGTGGCAACCAAACAAGACACAGCCACTTGTAGCACCCCCCCACCACCAACTCTTCAACCTCCCAGGGAATTGGGAAGATAATTGGAGGGGTCAAGGTGAGGAGACTTGTA
>NW_010335155.1:0-14216 GCF_000700745.2 Antrostomus carolinensis
ATGTGATTTTGCTTCCAATGATATTTCTGCAGGCTTTTGTTATACCAAGTTTCCAACTTGGAGTATTCAGATTTTACTCTGGTTTTACAGTTTGCATATGCAGAAAATGTTGTCTGTCTGCAAGCATGGAGAGCAGGTGACACAGGGGCGTGCTGATGGGCTTCACTGAACCAATAAATAATCTGTACACACAGGTTTTCAGCTCTAGATACTCCCCCCTTATGCTTGTAGTAAGATACATCTGTAGAAACTTACCCTGAAAGCTTACCTATGGTAAGTTTAGGAATGGAATCAGTAAATCTACTGTCAATCTACTGTTTTTCTCCTCCCAGCAGCTCCTCCTGTCATAGACAGAATCAAATCTGAAGAAAATGAGAAAGAGGAAAGACCTGTGGTCTCTAGAATGAGGCTGGACTCTGATAACAAGTCAGAACAGGAATGTTTGGTGCTTTAAAAATCTGCATCTCACTCTGAATTTACCCAAAAGAAGGGGGAAAGAACAGATGCCTGAGCCTTTGTGGAGTGGTGGACTGCACCATGGTTGTATTACAGACGGAGATGACCTGACAGTCCCATGAAGAGATTTTACAGATGCCCTTTGGAGCATTATTCCATGGGGCAGCACTTGCTTCCATATTCTGCTCTCCCCTCCTCTTGAGCTCTTGTTGCACATACCATAGAGGCTACCTGCACACTGCTCATTATCTTCTTGTTGCACCAATTTGTGTTGTGAAACTGTGGGTAAAATTGATTGGGAAGCCTTAGATCTTATGATTCAGAAACAGATGCACACTGCATTGAATTTGGCGTTCTGGGTACCTCTCCTCTTAACAAGCCCCTACTCTGGCACCCAAAACAGTCAGAGGGAAGTTTGGGTCTTTTCCTGGCTAAGTTACCTTTCTTTGAAGGGAATCTTTCTGATTCCTTTGCACATTAATCCCCTACCTGTAAAAGAGAGATGGTAGCACCTACCAGCCTGTCTGAGTACTGCTTGTAAAGCTGTGGAATGAAATGCAGCCACTCAGCGTACGCAGTGTTACACGTTTTGCTTTTCAAAGTTGATCAGAGAGGGAAGTTTCGTTATTGTGTTGGGTACTGTTTGTTCCTACCTGTTCTGCAGCAGCCCTTGGTTAGATACACCATAGGCTTACTATTAATGCAAACCTCTGTTTTCATTCTGAGAGATTAATGGTAGTGAAAATGACAATTGTTCATTCTTCAAAGCAACTGAAATAGACTTGAAAGTTGATTGACTCAGATGTGAAAACAAAACAGGCTTAGGTATGTCCTTACTGATACTACAACAGATTTAAAGTGTTGAGTGGCTGTAACTTAGAGATCCATGTATTGCTTTGAATCTTTGTGGCATATGGTCTGCAGAGAACTGTTCTGGAAGAAGCGTATGTCCAGTGGGTGGGGATTTGGGCTGACCTTTCCATTAGCAAATGGCTGTGGTAAAGATCCAGAGTGGGATTCATGGAAGCTGTCTACAGAAACTTGAACACATTTTTCTCAGCTTAATCGTATTAAACTTGTCCTCTGTCATTTGATATATCTCATGCAAACTGTCAAAAAAGGATTTCAATAAGTACAACTTTCACTGAGGAGCTACTTTCAAGGAAAATAATTTCAAGATAGGGACAGCCAGGCTTGGTGGGATTTTTTTTTTTTTAATGTGGTGGTGTTTTTTTTCTCTGTGGTTTGAAAAACCAAGAATGCGGTTGAGTTAGAAATTGTTATGAATGTTGTATTTAATCCTCTCAGTGTTTACACTGGCACTGTGACTTCTTACCAGTCTATGTACTGCCTGTAGTCTGGTGCTATTTCCTCACTGCTTTCTCCAGTCATTCTGGTCTTTTCATTTGCTGGTAAAGAGCCTCCTCCTCCAGACACTCTTCTACTAATAAACTGGCTGGCAGGAGAGAAGGGAGCCATTATGGGAATGGGAGAGCTGTTCAAAAATCATATGCAGGTGACAGAAACAGTTGCTGAATATTAGGACCACTTTCTATAGCAAAGCTTTAAGGACCATCTTTGGAAAACAGCCTCACCATCTGTAGAGGATTTTAGACATGATTATGCTCTTGTTCTTATTTCCATTATTAAATGTGCTCTTCTAGGCACCTAGTAGTTTCACTATTTAAACACCTTTTAAGAGATAATTTCCCAGGCTCATATGGACAATTTAAATACTCCATAACCTAAAAAGTACCTTTTTCCCTCTCCCCCTGCTTTTTTTATCTCTGTGCTTTTTGGTAAACAGGCTGAAGAAATAATTTGGAGCAGGAAGCAGTAGATCCTTGGGACAGCTGCAGGTTTTGGTGAACTGCAGTTGTCACCTTTCACTGTATGTGCTGGCATTGTCAAAAAAGGAGTTAAGGAGAGCAGCAGTCTACTTCTGTGCTCCCTTCAGGCCCTGGTTCCCAAACAAGACACATTCAGTTGCCTTAGATTTTTTTTTTCTCCTCATTGCAGCCTTACATTTGGAGTAATTCTGTTTTGTTCGGATTTTCAATGAATGGAATGGTTTGGGGTTTTTTCTGTCTTAAGAGTCTCTGAGAAAGATCTCCAGATATTTAAGGCCACAGAGATTATTTAATTTATTCTAATCTGACCTCCAGCAGGCCAGAGAACCACACCACATGATTTCTTCATCACTTCATAGTTTGAAATCAGAAGACAGGGAGTTCTACTGAAATAAACAAGAACATGAACTTCTTTTCTGACTTGACATAATGAAAAACTTTTCCCCATGAGGACAATAAAGCGGTTGAGAGGGGACCTAGACAGATCGTGCTGTCTCCATCCTTCAGGGTGTTCAAGACCAGCTGGATAAAGTCCTGAGCAACCTGATCTGATCTGATGGCTGCATAAAGCAGAAAGCTGGGATGCAGACCTCTCAAAATCTGTGCCAGCCTGAACTGTCTTTTGATTTTTAATTCTAATTTCAGCACTGACAGGCTGCTTCAGGAGCAAGAACTAAATTGATTAGAAACCGATTAAGCAGTTTAAGAAGCTGCAATTTAGCGTTTAATGGAAGTACAAAATCACTTTTAAACTACGTGAGTTTTTGTAGCAGAGGATTTCAAAGTTTATTAAGTTACTGTAATCAAATAGCCTAGTTATGGCTGATCAAATTGAAAACATACTTTTAAAGTGTTTAAAAAAGTGTTTTATGAAAAAAAAAAAGTGTATTTCTAGAAATACAGTGTTTGGTCCATGCTTAACTAGCAGATTTCGGTAGCTGGCAGCTTCAGAGCTTTTGCACGCAGCATGTGTGCTACTTCAAAAAGAGGAGCCCAGTATGGCACCACAATGCATCTACAAAAGTAGACCAAGACTCTGGAGGGTCCTCGTGGATGTGATTCAGACCATTAAATCAAGATTAAACTTTTTCAATTCTGTTTCTTACTAATATTGTGGTAGAATTTTTCAGGTTCTCTAGCCAGTAATAGTAGTTACCGCTTGGGGCACTTTTCTGCCAGGGGAGCAGCTGACTGGTGGATGTGAACAGAGACTCCTCAACTACTTTTCCTGAGCAAAGGCCTCTGCACAATGCAGCCTGTAGAAATGTGGGGAGAGTGTTTGACATCATTGACTTTGTCTTACAACTGTCCCTGTCTTACTGCTCTTCCAAAGCATGAGGAGATGACCTTGGTGTGAGGAAAGTGGCTTTTGCTGGCATTTGCTGGGTATACCTTTTCTTCATTCTTTGCAGCCATTGCAATTTTACAGTCTAGGAACTGCCACTGCATCGTGCACACTCACCCTGCAACAGGAAATGTATGCTCTCTGCAGTTGGTTTGGTTCTTTTATTTTAAGACAAAGCGTTGTCAGGTGCTGAAGGGAGAGCTCAGATTGCTGGTCATTCAGTCACCCAGTAGTGACTGGGAGGCATATAGCTCTAGGCAACTAGCTGAAAACTGCTGTAAATTCCAAACAGTCCTTTATGCTTAATCTTTACACCTGTCAGACCAGTGCTGGGTTTGGGCTAAAGAAGAGTTTTGTTTTGTAAAGCTTACTGTCTTTTCACTGTTGTTGCCCTTCCTTGGTCCCGCATTGGGCACATGGATGTGCTTTCCAAGAACTTTGAGGTAATCCCTCGTGCAAATGAAATAAAGAAAATTCTGCAGGACATAACCTGTTGTATGCCTGTAGCTTTCCTCTAGTTGTTAAATTTCGTGAATTCTGTGAATATATGTGTGTTACAGCAAAGTTATAGCAGCAGCACAGCTGTCCTCTGAGAGCATTTGGTGTCTTGAAAGCTATGCGCCTAGAAAATATCTAGGTAGATATTTTACAATTAGATTATATGTTAGAGCTTCCTCCCTCTCTATTCTTTTTCCTGTTCTGTGGTTCAGGATCTAACAGATGCTTCTGTGTAAACTAAGCTGGCAGATGAATCAACCCACAAACTTAGTACATTTCAAGAGTACCATCAAAGAAGATTGGTAAAAATTGTGTTGGGCCCATCTGTATGGTGAGTGATGCAGTTTACTAGATAGCTGATGGGCCTTCTTTGCATTGCGTTAACTTTCTTGTGGACTGTACTTTGGAGCAATTTTATTCCATATTTTTGTCTGGTATATAAAATGCTTTGCTTAGTCTAAACATTCAGCTTATACAAGAACAGGGACTGAAGTTTAGGCATAGTCTAGACAATCCTCAGTCTCAGTCAGTACTGACTAATAGGTGACTGCTCCCAAAGCTATCTTCCCCAGCTGACTTCCACGGTGCACCCACTTGATCTGATGCTAGATGTGCCATTTGAGGAATATATAGCTCTGCCTCCAGCTCAGACATAAATTAACCCATTCTTCAGTCTGGTTCTGATAATAATAGAAAATATGTGCAACAGAAAGTAAGTGCAAATTCTTTAGCATAATCTGCTTTTCAATGAGAAGGATTTGGCAGTGCTGGTATGAGGTAACGCTGCCTCACCTGGAGAAAGCATGTTTGAAGGCTGATACCTCATATGCCAGCTTTTCTGCATTATGGCAATCATTAAGGGCTGAGAAGTACTTTTACTCACATGTAGAAAAGCAGGTCTCAGCAGAGCTCTTCTTCCATTCTCCATGCTACGGCAACTTTAAAAAAAACAAACAAACAAAAAAAAGAGGCAAGCAAACAAAAAACTTAAGTGGTAGTATGAATGGTGGAGGGAAAGCTCTTTGGGAGAGGCATGTGTTAGCTGGCTCTGGAAAGGATGAATAGTTTCAGGATCTGTGGTCACTCTGATATTGCTTTGGGAGAAAGAAAGAAATATGGAACACCTGCAAGAAGTGGTGTCCCACATGGGAACTGGAGTGGTCTGTCCTGTAGCTGCTAGGTCCCTTGTTCTCAAGGAATTTAGCTCTCCAGCACACTGCGATTGCATATGCTGTGGGACATTACTTGAAGTAGTCTCTTGGGGGATCTGTAACTCCACAACCACAGCTTCTACCATAACTGAACTTGTGACCTCTTCTCTTTAGCTACCTTCACAGCACAGCTGATGTCTACAGTGTCTGTGCCACACTTGGGTTGAGCTTGTCCTCAACTGAAAAGTGTGGGAAACTCAGTACCTTAAACATGCTTTGCCTTGGAAAGTGGGTTTGTATGAACTGAGTATTCTGCATTCCACAGTGTTGTGTGCATTCCTTTCCCTGATGAACAAGCAGAATAGCTCCTTATTTGAAACCTTATAAAACAGACTTTGTCTGATCTGCTGCAAACCAGAATATATGTAGGAGTAGCATTTACAGATCATAATGACTTTGCTGGTTTATTTTTTGGAACCCAAATGAAACAAGATTCACATGTATTAGCATTCTTAGTGGCTGCTTTTTGCATATGTTTATTTTCCCAAATTTAACTTGTTATTTAAGCTCAGAAATATTGCAGAAAATTCATAGTAGTCCCTACTCCCACAAAGTATTTTCAGCTGTAAGGTCAATCTATTGAGGACAATGCTGGTACTTTTGGGGAATGTTTTATGCAGAATGTAGCCAAGGGAAGAGACATATGTCATTGGAGTCTTCAGCTGCCCCAGACATACGGTAACAATCATCAGAATAAAGTGTGGTCGTAGGGGAATGAAAATAATTTATTCCTGTTTAAAGTACAGTCTTAGTTTAACTTCACTGTGGACCAGCTAGAGTCCTACAGTAGTGTGGTCCTGAGGGAACTTCTGGAAAGCCTAAAGCAAGGACAAGGTCTTTGCTTCAGCCAGAGGTCTATGCACCAATACTGCCTTTAAATTTGGCCACTTTCTTTCAAATACAATTTTTGCCTTCTAGATTCACATAGGGTATGTAAATAGAGCAAAATTAGAAATCTTAAGAGTGGAAAACTCATTAGTTTCTTTTAAATGAGATCCTCGTGTCTTTTATAGATATTTTTTGGAGGAAAGTCAAATATGTACTTAAAAAATACATGGTTAAAAACCCCTTATGTTGATAAAAGCCATGTGTGAGCCTTTGTATCAAAACAGTGTGGCCAGCAGGACTGGGAACTGATAGTGCTCCTGTACTCAGCCCTGGTGTGGCTGCATCTCAAATACTGTGTTCTGTTTTGGGCCCGTCACTGCAAGAAACACATTGAGATGGTGAAGCGTGTTCAGAGAAGGGAGATGAAGCTGCTGAAGGGCCTGGAGAACAAGCCTTATGAGGAGCTGCTGAGGGAACTGGGATTGTTCAGTCTGGAGAAGAGGCGGCTGAGGGGGGACCTTATCACTCTCTACAACTACCTCAAAGGAGGGTGTAGAGGTAGGTGTTGGTCTCTTTTCTCAGGTAACAAGTGATAGGACAAGAGGGAATGGCCTTAAGTTGCACCAGGGGAGGTTTAGGTTGGATATTAGGAAAAATTTATTCACCAAAAGAGTTATCAAGCATTGGAACAGGTTGGCCAGGGAGGTGAAAAACAAGTGTCCTGTGCTTGTACATGTGGCACATACAACTTTACATGTTCATGGTTTTTAAAAACTGTAGAACTCCATTAAGTCTTTTATTTGCCCTCAAGCTACCTCTACACAGCAGTTACCCCTGTGAAAGTCTACTTACTATTTGACTGTTGGAATAGCACAGATACACAACAGAAGCTGGAATTTCACTTATGTTCTCTTTCATTCTGCTCTTAACATATGTAGCTGCTGGCATAATTGTCTTTTTTTTTCCCTGCAAGCTGGGCATTTTTTACTGGAACCCATCAGCCAGTGTAGTTCAAGAACTGCTTGCATTGAAAGAGGAAACAAAATGTGCATCCTGCATATGCCTTTGGTGTTTGAAGCCAAAATATTAAGGCCAATCTTACCAATGTAGCAGTGACAGGAAAAGCCCTTGTCCTCAGAAGACATCTGATGAGTCAGAGAAGTAAATTGAAAGTTATCTTCATCTTACCTTCTACCAGCCATGTGGACAGAACTGTGTAAGCTGTCTTAATTAAAGCAACAAACATCTTTTCTCCTCCATTGATGGTTGATGTAGCTTTTGTGTGCTTAACCAGTGCACTGTAAGATGGCAGACAACTGTTGTTACGCTGTAACTCGCCTGACAGTCATTTCTGGGCTGTGTTACAAGCTCTGTCACAGAGATGAAGAACTCTTTATAGTAAAAATTCTCTGTTACAGTAGGCTGTGTGCCACAAAATTTACATGTGCAGCATATAGACTGTGGAAATATCAAACAATTTTCAGTGTTTGACATTGTTGATATGAGACCCAAAGTCTTGTGGTTACATGTTTATCCTCAAAGAATTGTTTTGAAGTAGAGAAAACCATAAAGCCAAGTTTTAAATTGTTCAGTTTTCCCTGAAGACTGACATAAGACACTCTCCAGGAGATCATGCACTACAGTAGTTAGTGCCTGTATATGCAAATGGGTATAGGAATTTCCTGAAACATGGGTCTCTGTGGTGTTTCATGAGCCTCCCTTTTCAAAAGCTTTGCTTTACTTGGAAAATCCTTTGAGCCATGCTTAGAATCCTTGGAATAGGGGGTAAATGCAGGTCATGGTACCTGGTGGGTGGCTGTTTTGTATTACTGAGCAGAAAAACCCACTTACATCAAAGTCAGGATTAGAAGACCTGACAAATGTTCAGAGCATCTCATTATGGAGAGAAACAGGCTTTACCGACAGTGCTGACACAGAGGATTTATTTTCTTCTTTCCATCTCAGAGTGAGTCACATGTCTGAGGAACACCAGGGGGGGTGTGCCCTCTCATATGCTTGAAGATATACAGTGGAAACTTTTATTTACTTCTCAGAACGTGAATCAGTGGCACTGGTGGCTCATGAGAAACAAAAAGAAGGTTCCTGAGACATCTGGAATCAAAGCTGATCAAGACAGGCATAATCAGATTTATAGTTGGAAGGGGAAAGGGAGGACAATAAATAGCTTGTCTTTGAAAGAAAAAAACTCTCAGCTGGATGGAAAGAAGTACCTTTTCTTTTAAGAAGCTGCACTGAGAAACATTGTAGTTTGCCAATAAATGTATACTGTCAACATTAGCTTGGTGAAATAATGGTAACTGTTGTTTATACAGCACCAGCTCTAATCAGCCTTAATAGAAAGAACCAAGCTCTCTCATAAACAAGTCCCTAAAGCTTGAAGCTGTAGTACTTAGCAGTGGAGACACTTCCAAACCACATGCTGGATGACATTAGACCTTTTAGAAAAGTGCCAGTGAATATTTGGGCATTAAAACAATACATCTGTTTAGAATTTATATGCTTTAAAATTAGTTGCATACCATGGCTTACTTTCCCTTGGAGTTTTAGGGCTTGTTTTTGGTATTCTTTTTAAGACCTAATTCTTTAAGAGCCCTATAGAGCAGGGTAACTTACTATTTCATTTGTCAAGTAAGAGACCAAAGCTCAGGTAGTCTGAGTAGTCTACATAACATATGAGTAGCTATTCAGGTACGAAATTCTGAGCAGTGATTCTTTCTTGTATTACACAGTGATTCATTGGTGGATCCAGAAACAAGTAGTGTCAGTGATTCCAACAATACCCTTCATCAGTTCCTAAACCCCTAGCTTTGTGTGTGTATTTGGTGTAAAGGAAATGAAAACTGAAAGGCTTTAGAAAGACTCCAATCCCCTTTTTTTCTAGTTCTTCAGGAGAATGCTTGACAGAGTTTCTGGAGGAAATAAAATTGCAGATCAAACAGAGAGAAGTTTTGCCTAGGTGTTTGTTTACTTAGGACGTACAAGATTACAGTCTTCTGAATATTTGGGTCCAGATCCCTGGCTTTTGAGTACATGGTTTGCTGAAGAAAGGCTGTAAAGTTCAAAGCAAGGGTCCATCCAGCCCAATAGAGGATGCCCATGGGACAAGAGTGTAGGAAAAGGGGAAGGTGCTATTCCCCAGCAATCCACATGGTTGAGATTGACTCAAGGGTGTCAGAACATTCTTTGATCCAGAGGATTCTGGCAAGAATGAGGATATCACAAATGGCAGTCCCACTGTTTTATCTCTGTGGTGACTCCTTTTCCTGCTCATTTCAGTTTTCTGGTGGTTTTGGCTGCTTTGAGAATTTCTGCTTAAGGTTTGGGCCAGAGATATATCCTTTTACTTTGAAATGAAAATAAGAGATCTAGAACTTTATGCCTGTTTTGACTTTCATTTACACTTGCAGTTCCTTTAAATACTTTATAAATTGTCTTTGGACAGGCATATTTTAAAAACTCTTTATGTCACAGTAGCCATCACATCCAGACCCAAAATTTTTTAATAAAAATTAGTGCTCATTTTAGTGTTCATGTTGTGTTGTAATGTGAGCTAGTTGAGTAACAGTTAACTAACAGTATATATTTTTGCTGCAGAGATCACAAATATTTGTAACTGTCCCAAGGTACAGCAACAAGAGTCAACAAACAAACAAACAAAAAAAGTACAGTTATTAAACTGCATTCTGAGACACCAACAGCAGCAAAAGAGAGAGGGGGGAAAAACCCAACTGAGGCTTGTTGATGCAAAGAAATCAGGGTTATTCACTGGCATGGTTATTTGCCACCGGGATTGTGATAAAGTTTTAGTTTTGCATAGTCCATGCCTCCTACAGATAACTGAGTTGAAGGACACTGAAGACTTAATTTTGAAGCTGCAGCTGCTTGTACATGATCTTAGAAGCTTTACAGTAAAGCAAGCAATGATGTAAATATTCAAGATGAAAAAATTGTCACATGAAGCGTAGCCTTCAGCTGAAATGAAGGATTTCCTTGTTATCTCTCCTGTCATCTGCCCAAGCTTATCCTAGCATGTCTCCTATTTTGAGGGCTCAGCTGTTAACACACACACAAAACTTATTTTCATGCCACTTGCTGCAGAGATCACAAATATTTGTAATCACAAATATTGATCACAAATATTTGCCTTAGTGGTTCATCTTTAAATAAAATTTTTAAATCTTTCCATTCTCAGAGTAAATGCTGGTGACAATGACACCTTCCTTGATTTTTTGAGCAGGCTTTTCTTTATGTGAGGTTTTACAGGGCTAATTTACAGAAGTTATTTTTGTTGTATCAGGATTTTGTTTTGTTGGTGGTCAATTTCCCCTGGCATTTTTTATCATCAGGTTGGGTTTTGTAAATACGGAGGGAACAGAGTCATACTGTGACAAATGTCAGATTAAACTCCAGTGAGGAGCAACTTGCTCATACATGCAGGCCTCCTACAACATTTGTTTTATTTCCTACTTGTCAGGACAGACCTTTATTGAGCTCAGAGGAGGTCACCCTTGATTATCAGCCAGCCTTACTGGCCCTTCTTCTGTACAGGATTGTATCCCATGTGATTCTTTCAAGTGGGTCTCTGAAGAGGTTGAAATGTGATTTCATGTAATCCAAGGCTGTGGCCTTAACTTTTACCCTCCTCTCCTCTTAGGATCCTGACCTCCTCCAGCCCACAGTCACTGCAGTGAAGGCTGCCTTCGACTTTTACAGCCCCCACCAGTTCTTCTTTCATTAAGTATCAGGTCTGTCAAAGCACCTTTGCTTGTTGGCTCCTGCACTGCCTGTGCCAGGGGGCTGCAGTGCTTTCAAGAAGTCTCCCAGATTGCTTGAGACCTGCTGGACTGTCCTTCCAGCAGATATCAGGGGGTTAAATTCCCCTTGACCCCCTGAGGACCAGAGGCTGTGACTGTTAAACTTCTTCCACTTGTTTGCACTTCTTTTTCCTGAGCAGGCAATCTACAGCAGATACCCACCACAACATTGCCCATCTTGGTCTGCCTGCTAATCTTGACACAGAAGCTCTTGACTGACTTCTGACCTGTCCCAAGGCAGAGCTCTTTGTGTTCCCAGTGCTCTCCACACAGCATTGTCACTCCCCGCCTCACTTTCCTTTCCTCTCCTTCTTTAAAAGCCTGCATCCCTCCATTGCAAGTCAGATCCACCAGTGTTTATCATGTCATCATCACTTAGAACAAGTATTAGAATTTCTGATGTGCTTATAGCTGCTACCTTTTAAATGGAATTCAGTGGTATAATCATAGATGACAAACTAGCCTGAAACAGATCCTGCCAAATTTTCCTTGCTGTAACTAGTGGATAGCAGCCCCCTTCTTTCCAAACCCCTTGGAATGGCGTAGCTGACAGATTTAGAAGTGCCAGGAAACACAGGCAGGTGACTTGCTAGGGAGAGTTAACACAAAGTGTGGCAGACAAAATCAGTTTCTATGAAACCTCCTGGAGTGTAGCTAGTTATATGCCCTTACTTGTTCAGAAAATATTTCTTGGATGATTGACCAGTGTCTGTCTTTTGTAGGCAAACAGAAAAAGACAGGATGGAAGCACAGACTATGAATCAAATCACAGATAAAATCTGAATTATTTAAAACTCAAAATTGCCTTCACAGTAGTGTGGCTGGTCACAGAAAGTATAAGATATTGACAGTCAGGCTTACTAGTTACAGAGTAATTTGACTTTTTTTTTTTCAGTAACTATAGTGAAAATTCATATAAAACCAGATTTTAATTTTCATAGCATTTTCTTCTTGAACAAAATGTCAGTGAACAACATCTTTCTCTTGTTTATGTTTTTGCTCTGTTTGGCAGCTATGTGTCCCCAGCATTTTCCTCTGTAATGTCTAGATTTAATCACGCAGCTAGGAATTCAAAGCTGTGAACTTCCCCCACCAATCCCGTTCCCTTGGGATTGAAGTTTTGACTTACAACCCATTTGTCCGAATGGGATCCCAAAAAGGAAAGTAATTTGTCTTTCCAAGTGAACTTGCAATACTCTTTGCTGGGCAAAATGGAAACTACTTTATTTTTAAATTTTTTTCTTGTTAATTCCTAAAGCTGATTGAGACAAAGAAACAAGCGTGAGGACTCTCAGCTGCAGACTCCAGCTGCTAATTCAACCAACCAGCCTCTGCTGGCTTTGGCAGATGGTTCTTTCTTAGCAGTACATCTGTAATGGCTCACTTCCTCTTGTTGGCCAGGGACGAGCTGTAAAATTGTCTAATGGTACTTAAAGATACCTATTAAACTTTACATCTGCATACCGCATTTGAACTCCACACAAGAGACTATCACAAAGCTTTCAATTTTCAGTTGGTTTTGAACATCATCTGCATTTTTAATTGGGTTTTTTTACTTAAAATTTTTTTGAAACAGAGGTGCAAAATCCTTTGAATTTTTACTTTTAGCTTTGATGGTGTCAAGGAAAAAGAAGAGCTTGGAGTAGCTTCAGAAATCTCAGAAATTATTAATGATTTGAGCATGTCACTGTGTGAATGTCAGAAATGGCATTATTCTTTGAAGAAACTTTGCTTTCTGGATGTTTGGAATGTAGAAGAGTCAGCACATGATTCACGGCAATGGACAGTCTCTGAATCTAAGGCCATACTTAGCATTAGCTTCCAGCAGTGTAGTGAAACTTTACTGCCTGAAAGAATAAAGTAAAGAGCAGGAGGAAAGTTGTAAGAGTTTTCTGTGATCTGGAAAGTGGGAGGAGCTGTTTACAAAAATCTTACACACTGAGGGCACCAGCTTAGTTCTCAGTGATGCCATACACCTGTGCACTGAGTTGGAATAGCAGAAAATTGTTAAACTGCCATGGTGGACTGACTGTGAATAACTGTCTAAGAAAGTCAAGCAGGCCAGGGGATTATTAGTGGGCGAGCTAACAGAATGAGAAGCAACAAGCCAGAGACAGCTAAAGTAGGTTGTACTCCAGCATCAGTGGCTGAAATTGGTCTTTTCTTCTCAGAAGGATCTAATGGTTCCTGTTAATGAGGTGTTAATGCAGGGAATGAGACAATTAACACTCCTACTGTAGCTTTACTTTAGGAATTAAATATTCAGTGTTACCCTATCACCTGCCTTGCTGCTGTTTTGTCTTTTGAATCAGTTGACCCAGACATCATTTTTATTAGTGAAATCCATCTCCCTGATTACCTTATATGTCTGTATTTATCTCCCTCTCCTCATTCCTTGTATTTTTTTTTTCAGGTGAGCCCTTCCCAGCTGTATGACTGCATTTTGACAATGGTGGCCAACGCAAAGGGTTTCAAAAAACTATGTCCATTTTCAGTAGACTCATGATCACAGAGTCATTTTCTTGTGTACATGAGTTTCTCTTTCTCCAGAAAAATTGTTTCAGGGTGACTTGATTTGCTTTGACACACTTTTAGTACCTTGTCACATAAACTATCTCAGTTTACCTCCTAATATGTAGAGGGTTTTTCCGTTTTAAGAACCAGCACAATTGAAGAACACTGTATATGAAGAGTTTTCCTCGTCTAGTCCATATTCTTTATCCATTTTTGATTAATCCCCTTGAAAAAAGTGGTCTGTTGATCATAATACAGTTATGATACTTGCATACTGAAAGCTGCTTTGCAATGTTGAGACTGCATAAAATATTGTCTAGAAAAGGAAGCAAAGAGTAGGAGTAAATAGTAAAGTCCTTCCACAGTGGAACTGAAGAAGATCACCAGTGGAGTTCTGCAGCATGACATGCTGGGACTTTGACTGCTTGACATAGTCATAGATAAGCTGGAAAAAAGGGTGAGCAACGAGGTGGTAACATGTAATATGTTATGACGTTATTCGAGGTAGCAGGACAGTGGCTGACTGCAGAAGGCAATACTGTGAGACAGTTACTGAGCAGTAGAAAACCAGATATATTCAATTTAGAAAAGTAAGATGCATGTGGGAAAACAGTCCTGCTTTTTGTGTAAAATGATCATTTCTGGTGACATAGAATCATAAAATCACAGAATGGTTTGG
>NW_010335156.1:0-221 GCF_000700745.2 Antrostomus carolinensis
GTAATGGGATCTGGGAAATTTTAGGGCAAGTGGCACATCAGTCAGTGAGGCTCAGTCCAAGAGGGAGCACTGCTGTGTACAGGCAGCAAACCATCGTTGTGATGCTGGGATGGTGTGACCCCAGCACAGTGATGTCGACTCTTGGGGGGCTGCCTTTTCCCTCCCCTCAGCACCCTGCCATGAGGGCTTCTCTCCACCCTACGAAGCAGGCATGGCATCGC
>NW_010335156.1:361-1502 GCF_000700745.2 Antrostomus carolinensis
GGCACGAGCTTTGGGGCTGGCCCTGTCCTGGGGAGCACTGGCCACCTAGCAGGGGTACTGTGCCGTGGGCTGGGTGCCCTTCTAGGCTTGCAGTGGATTTTTGAAGGGGCAGGGAAGATGGAGGAGGTGTTATTTTCATCACAGGATTGTTTTCTTTTGGGTTTTGGGGGGATAAGTCTGTGGGATTTTTGTTTATTTTATTTTATTGAAACAAAGGCATACAAGAGTGCAAGTAGGTGAAGGCAGCAGAATGAGAACCTAAAACACTCCAGAGCAAAGGGAAGGGCAAGGCTGTAAAAGTAGCCAGGAAAGTTAGTAGCTCTTAAAATGCTGGAAAATAATCTGGATGCTCCGAGTCTGGGCAGTTGCTTTTTTCGTGGCCTCCACCTCTGCAAGCGCCTTCGTGTCGGCAGGAGAAGGGCTGGCTGGGGAGGTCAGCTCATGGAAAGTAGACCTAAGAGTGATGCAGTGCTGGCATTGCTGAAGTTGCAGCTTTTAGATTATTGCTTTCATTAAAGCACCCCCCAAAAATGTAAATGGATCACGGATACCTGCGGGGGGGGGGATATTTAATATACGAGGATATGCAGCCTGGAGACCAGCGTGACGCTGCCATCAGTGGTTGGAGCTCTCCTGGCTCTTGTCTTGGCAAAGAGCAGTGGCTGTAGGATGGGGAGGGAAGAAAATACCGAGTTTATATTTGGAACAAGTTGTATTAAAAATGAGCTTATCCCAGGCAAGGTGCAGTGGGAGGCAGGGTTACTGTGGCAAGCCAAGAAGGTTTTGTCCCTCTTGTCTTCTTTCCTTTGGGAAGAAAAGCGCCTTAATTGCATTCTGTGCTTCTTGGTGGTGGAAGGATGTATGGTTTTCATGGAAAAAGTTACTCATCGTAGCCTAAACCCTGTTTTCATTAGTAAGTGAACATTGCTTTCTCTTAAGGAATCCAGCTGCTGTTGGATTAAAACTTCCATTCGGAGGTCTGCGTGCTCTGTTAAAAAAGCAGATGGAGTCAGGCAGTGTGGGAGGGACATGGGGTGTTCTGGGGCACGTTCGGGCTGAAACTGGGAACATCTGGAGATGGTTCAGGAGGCTGCCATAGGCAGAACTACCCCACTCAAGCTGGGGCGGGCTTGATCCCTCG
>NW_010335156.1:1526-7501 GCF_000700745.2 Antrostomus carolinensis
AATGATTAAGAAATATTTTGAGGATAGCGTACAGCCTGCTTTTGGTCCTGTGTCGGGTGTTTTAGGGCAAGTTTGATTGGAAAGCAGCTGGTGTCACCCCAACCTGGCCATGGGTGCTGGGGTGGGTGCTGCTGGGCACGGAGGGCAGCGTGCCAAGGCAGAACAGTGTTTCCTTGCAGAGGGAAAACCAAACCAAAAAGGGCTGCAGCTTTTTCTTTACCACTCCCAGCCAGCACAGAAACCCAAATCTTGCTCAGGATCTCCTCTCCTGGGAGGGGAGCCACCAAGAGACCTTTACTTTGAGTGACACTGATTAATTTGGGGATATTCACATTCTCCCAAGAGGATAAACACAGCTTCGTTATACCCTCAGACAATGAACGAGCTGTGCCAGGCTGGATTTGGGTAACTTTCTGCAAAGCCATGAGCTGCCTTATTTGGAGCTGGAATTGAGCATGGTCCGGCTTTCGTGACTTTTCTCCATAGCCAGTGTTTGGAGAACCTCGGGGCCTCCCGAGCGCGAGAGGGATGAGGGACTGTGCCTGCGAGGAAGTTGCATTGGTTGCTGTGGGAGAAGTGTTAAAAGCTGATTATTTTAGTGGCAAATGGGGGAAAGGCTTGTAAAAATCTTCACTCCCTCTCCAAGGAGCTGGTGGGGATTTTCTCCCTCTGGTAAGTTGAAAAGCCCTGAGGTCAGCTTGCCCTGTGAGTTTTGCACAGATAGGGTGGGTTTGCACCAGTTTCAATGGAGCATCTGTAAAAATCTCCTGTCTGGGATTTGCAGAAAGGAGCAAGGAGGAAAACCAGCAGCTGACCAAAGCAGCAAAGCTGGGCTCCCTCCCACCTGTCTTGCAGATCCCAGTCCTCATGTGTTCCCTGAGGCTCTGTTGCGCTTGCACAACTGGAGACTTTGCACTGCTACTGAACAAACTCTCTTTTGTTGGTTGGTTGGTTTTTTTGAGGTTTTTTTACGTGACCTTCATGGTGTCTCTCATGCCTGTAGCTGACCTGACTTAGACCCTTTTGAAAAAGGTATTTCCGCTTCTGTACTCTTTGGTGGTTATCTTCCCTTTTTTAAGATAAATGGCTTTGAGGATTTAGGACACTCAAAATTAAATCAGCATTTGAACAGGCATGTCCAGCCTTTTGTAGAAGTGATATTGAATTCTTAAGGTTGGGGTTTTTTTTACATATGTGTTTAATTTTTTTTCCCCCCCTTCTCTCATGGTTTTAAATGGAAGGGGAGGTGTCATGGAGAACACAGGGAGATGTGTTGGAAAAGCCATGCATGCTGGAGGAGCGGGACAGCACAGTCCCAGCTCCCAGCCCATCCTCAGGGACCTGCATTATGGTTTCTCTTTTTCTGTTGTGTTGTGAAATTAAATAGGCAGTGAACCAAGCAGTGGAATTGATGGCAGCAGGGGTTCCTGTGCTCATGGGACACCTTGGAAGAAGACTAGGTACTAATCAAAGCGATGCTGTGAGGGCTGCTGGTGTGAATCCTTGTCTGTCCCCTCCTGAGGTGGGACATCCCTGTGACCCATGGGAAGGGGAGGAATGGGGTGTAACACAACAATGCTACTGGAGATGTTACCAAGTCTCCCTGAGTGAAGTTTCTGAGTCATCTGTGTGCTCCTAAGCACTGTGCTAAATGTCAAGATGTGGACATGGTGACGAGTGTGGTTTGGGGGGGGCTGGAGGCATTTTGGATCCCCTGCAAGTGGGGTGCAGCACCAGTTCAAAGCCACAGTGTCTCTGCTTTTGCTCAGCATTACTAGCAGTTGTGCTGCCTTTTGGTGTCATGTTGGTTGGACAAGTCTCCCCTGAGGCAGAGCAGGTTTTGGGGCTGCAGAATGCTCCATCCCACTCAGCCTGGAAGCCTGGATGGGAAGTAATGTGCACATGAGACTGGGGGCAGAGGGAAAAACTGACAGTTCCCCCACTTTCTGAGCCACAGTCTCCCCATCCTTCCTACCCAGTTCTCAGCAAATCAAACAAAACTCCTCATCCTTCCTACCCAGTTCTCAGCAAATCAAAAAAAAACCAAGAACCCTATTCATACATCAGAGAAATGAAAGGGAGTGATAACGGCCCGTTGGGAAAAGGGAGTAAATAGGACTGATGCTACCTTCTGTTGAAAAGCTTTCCTAAAAGCCTCAGTGCTTCTTGGGTAAAGTTGAGCCTTTCATTTTAATAGACTAATAAAATATCTCTCAGGAGTGAAATCACCTGCAGGAACTGGAAAGGGCTTTGCACATCCCCAGGATGAGGGGTCTTCTCATGAAGCAGGGAAGATTGCGTGGCTCATGTGGTATGGGGTGCAAAGCACATTGCAGGGGTGGGATGATGGTTAGGAAGGATGTTCTTATACAGGAGTAAATAAGAATTTGCAGAAAGGTGCAAAGCAAGCCTTCTTGCTGGTGTCTTGGGTCCAGCGTGGTCAGAGCCATGGGTAACATCTGCTTCCCTCTGCTTTCTCCCAGCTCGCTGGAGGCATCATCCTGGGAGTGGCCCTGTGGCTCCGGCATGACTCGCAGACAACGAACATCCTCTACCTGCAGCTGGGGGAGAAGCAGGCCCCCACCACCTTCTATGTTGGTAAGTAGGTCTGGGAGATGCTGGTGTTGCTGGGTGGACTGCAGCTTGCCCAAAAGCAGGGTGGAAAGCTCCGGGTGAGCAGCAAGGAGGTCGGACTAAAAATACCCCTGTACTCCCCAAAATCTCCCTCACCATGCCAATCAAAGCCTTCGTTAAATGTCGGCCATGGCCCAAGCACAGAATCCAAAGTCAGGTCAGCTGAGACGTGTTGTGGCATCGCAGGTTTTCTCCGGTGCTGTTCTCCACTGTGCTCTGCCCTGGAGCGTGTTTGGGAAGAGGGGGGATTTCTTGGAAGCACGTCTCGTTTTCTGTCCAAAGGGATGTAAAAGTAGCCGACGGAGCGGCTGGCAGCGGAAAGTGAAGCTCAGCGAGCTCGTGACTCATGTTCTCCAGGAGGGGCAGGTGGAGCCTCTGTGTGTTACAGTTAAGCTCAGTGTGATTTTTATTAAATTGACATTGTGCTGACTTGCTGGAAGGTGAAAACCCCTATTTTTATCCAATTTTCCAATGGCCCCACGTGGGTGAAGGGGAGCAGCTTGCAGAAGGGGCTGGCTGCTAGGCAGGGGCTGGCTCAGGGTGCAAGCTGCCAGCACAGGGACAAGGTCCTATTTGATCCCATGTCCTGTTTTCACCTGTAGCTGAAGTTATCTTCTGGAAGGGGTTTTCCCTTGGTTTTCCCTGCTTGTCCATGAAGCAGTGTGCCTGAGCGCTTCTCCCCACGTGTGCCTGGTTACCGTAGATGCTCCTGCTGTAAATAGCAGTGGGTTTTCCTCTCATGCTGTCACCCCTCTCCTGCCTCACACCCAGAGCTGCATTTACAGCATTTCTCCTTTGTAGATTTTCCATTTTAAAAAGGGAAAAGGGAACTCTTAAAAGAAATTAAACTCTTTCTTTTCCAGGAACTGGCCCAAGCATCTCCTCCCTTCTGGGGGCCAGCAATTGATGTCTCCCTAGTTAACACATTTCTCCCAAAACCAGAGGAACCTGGAGCAGTGGGCTGAGTCCTCCTGCCTGTTGGGCATCCTTTGCTCTTCCGCCCCTTGTTGTTTCATCTTTGTCCTTGGCCTTTGTTGTTTAGAAGGCAATGGGGAATGGACTGTGGGTCCCACCATGGCACTGAGTTTCTGACGCTCATGATTTGAGGCTGGCTGTCTTTTTAAAGTTATATTCAGTAACAGATCAGCCTGGATTCCTTCTGGCAGCTGTAATTTCCATGCAGTAATAACAGCAGTGTTGCTTTCAGCTGCTGCCTCTCCCAGCCAGCCCTTTGGAGTCTGAAGGCTGGGATTTCTTTTCGCTTTTGCTTTTTTTGTTTTTTCCCTTCCCCCACTGACCCTCCCCAGCCAACACTCCCTCCTTTTTCTTCTCTGGCATCCAACATACACATGCACACAATGTTCCCGCTTTGGGAGCAGGAACTTCTCTGGGCTTTGCCTTCAGAGATGGAGTTTTTGGGTTTTTTTTTTCCCTTGCAAACCACTTTTTGGTGTCTGACACGGGGCACTGGTCCCGGGATCTGTCAGGAGGCTTTTAAAGGCTGGGCAGGCTCTGCCATGGCACTGCAGGACAGGGGGAAGCAATAAAAACTGTCAGAGGAGGAAAACTTGTGATGTGGAGTTTGTACTTGGTGAGGAAAAGGAGTGGGAACATGGTACTTTGGTGTCTCCTGGTTTCTCTCTGTCCTTTCCCCTGCCCCAGAGTTGAAACTGTTTTGTTAAAGGCTGTTTTCCTGGGGTGACTCTGTGTTACAGGAGAGGAAAAATAACGGACACAGCTGATGGGTGTGTGGGATTTGATGGCAGAGTTTGCTGCTGGCGAGGGGAGAACTGCTGGGTAAGGAAAGGGTCCGGCGTGCAGTGGAGCAGGAGGAGAGGAGTGGTCCTTGCTCGGAGCTTCCCCTGTGCCTGGTAGCTGCAGGCAGCCACTCTTGTGACCTGCACAGGCAACTGTTCCCCCTGTTCACCCATTCAGCCCATGAGGAGAGAGCTCCTGGGGTTGGGGTTTCCTCACTGCATCCAACATGTTGTCTGGTGGGCTGGCTTGGGAGGGTATTAAACAAGCTCTTTTTTCTGGGCTTTTCCTCAGGATGGCTCGCAAACCATCTGATCACCCAACCACTCGTTGTGGTCTTGGCTTTTGGCATTTCCATTTTGGCTGTGGACCCAACGCTCCAGCAAACGGCTGGTTAACTGTGTCTGGCATCCAACATACACACGATGTTCCCGCTTTGGGAGCAGGAACCTCTCTGGGCTTCGCCTCCAGAGCTGGAAGGGGTTTTTTTTCCCCTTGGAAACGACTTTTTGGATATTAAGAAAAATTTCTTCTCCAAAAGAGTGGTCAGACATTGGAACAGGCTGCCCAGGGCAGTGGTGAAGTCCCCATCCCTGAAGGTGTTCAAGAAATGTGTAGCTGTAGCACTCAGAGACATGGTTTAGTGGGTATGGTGATGATGAGTTGATGGTGGGACTGGATGATCTGAGAGGACTTTTCCAACTTTAATGATTCTGTGGTGCTGTGAAGACCAAGATGTACCAGGGATGGGGACAGCTGGAGCATCACAGTTTCATGCTTTTGTGATAGTAAAATGCTTGCTCTTCATCTGAGCTAGGCTTATGGTCAAATATGCATTTATGTGCTTTATTGGTAGTTGAAAAACTAGAATCCTTCTTGCCTCTCAGCCTCAAACACTGCGTCTGAAGTGCTCTGTGTGTCTGGAGGCTGGACAATGTGTTGACATCAGGTCAGAAAACATCCTTCAGCATAACTAGAGGCATTGAGAAGTTGGATTCTAACAACTGGTCAACCCTTTCTTAGGTATTTATTGACCCTACACATAAAGTATCTTTTTAAAAAAAAAAACCAAAACAACCCAAAAACCCAAAATAACTGTGGTTCAATGAGAGCCTGTGGGGAAAAGGCTGAGCTGGTCCCTCTCTGGGGACGCCAGTACAAACTGGAATGGTCTTATCTCTCCACAATAAGTTGTTGCTGTGGTGTCACTGGTTTTAAAAGCCCCTGGGAATCTTGACGAGGCAGCTGAAACTGGACTTACTGCATTTACACCGTTTTAATGGGGTGATGGTGAGGATAATGTGTCAGGGGAAAGCCAGGATCCCCATCCTTCAAAGATCTGGTTCTGTGATGCCCAGAGATGGCTGATGCGGGCAAAAAGCTTTCAGCAGGGTGGGGACAAAAACCTCGGCTCTTGTTTGACTTAAATCCCCACCCCTGGATTTCATGTTTCCCCCCTTGCTGGGCCACTTGTGTGCTGGGGGCATCGCCAGGCACTCGTCCCCTCTGTCCACCCTTCCCCTGCCTTCCTGGCCAGGAGCCGAGCGCAGCAGCCGGATGGTTTGGGCTTTGCTCTCTCCTGCTGA
>NW_010335156.1:7542-8074 GCF_000700745.2 Antrostomus carolinensis
GCTCACAGCGAGTGACAGGACAGCACGACCTGGGACTCGAATTAGCTCGGCCCTGGGAGCTGCGAGGAAGAGTGTGAAGGCATCTAGAGCTGGGGTGTGGTTTTCCCTGTAGCTTTAGGGTTAAGGAGGGATTTGGTTTTGCTTCTGTTTAGGTTTTTTTTGTGTGTGTGTTGTTAGTAAATCTGCTGGCAGTATCTCTTCCCCAGAGCATGACAGAGCTCCTTGGGAGGGGTGTGAGGTTTTGGAGAGGCACACAGTGGGGGGTTAGACTGGGCCACTGAGGCAGCTGCCACCACTCCCGTTCCCTGCCATCCTCCTGAGTGTCACTGTCTCCACAGAAAGGCAACAGGGTTCTTTTTTTTTTTTTTTTTTTTTTTTTTTTTTGGGTTTTTTTCCCTAGCAACCAGGCTGATGATTGCAGCTCCATCTCCCAGGCAAAGCCAGGCAGCAAAGGCTGTGGGAGACCGGGGAGGGGGACAGCTGGGGACATCAGTGGCTTTGGGTTAATCACAGAATATTAGGGATTGGAAGG
>NW_010335157.1:0-3592 GCF_000700745.2 Antrostomus carolinensis
ATAAACGCCTGTGTTGTTTTAAAGCAAAGGAAAATGTCCAGGAGATGAGGAAAGAGCTCGATTCGCTTCTGCAAACAGCGGAGAAGGCGTTTGCCGTGGAGCTGCTGAAGATGCCGGTTGCCATCAGGAAAATGAAAAGGAAAGACTTGCTGCGTAAGTGCGCGTGGCCTGGTACTTGCGGGGGGCGCAGATGTTCCTGCGGCCCGATGTACCCTGGGCTGACCGGAGGAAACCCGGGAACCCGGTGACTTCTATGGAAACAGCTTCATTTGTCTGCTGAATATTGCGAGCTCGTGGCAGCGCCCGGTGAACGCTCCGAGCAGGCTGGTTGTGTAACACCGGGTACAGAGTTAGTTGCTAACGGTGCATAAAGTCTGGAGCTTTCTTTCATGTGTGCTCTCAAGTCATCTTATTTAAAGACTGAAGAGACAAAGGATAATTGCAAGTTAGTATTTTCTGTGTGTAAAAACTTAAGCGCTTCTTGCCTTCTGAATCTGTTCATCCTGGCACAGAGATTATTTTATCTTTCTGTGAATTTGAAGTCTTACTACTGAACCTTTCTCATCTCGTCTCTTACTCCTGTGATGATGAGTGAACAAGTTTCATTTTGACCTCATATTTGTGCAGCAGTTTAAGCTGTGGTGTACAGTCAGCATCAGATGTATATTCTGGTGAGAACTGACATTTTTGGAATCTGTGTTGCAGCTTTGTGCAGGGGCCACACAAAGATCAAACCTAAAACTCTTGAAGAACTTGAGTTTACTGTAAGCCTTTGCTAAATATGCATTTTAATGTCTTTCTTGAAAACTTATGCCTAAAAGCGTTAGGTTTAAGCAGTGCAATGTGTGGGGGTTTTTCTTCTTTGAATTCAGGTTAGGTACTGTGTGACTATACTTAGTATCCTTTCAAAGATTAAACATACTGAAATGGCCTCAGATTTTTGTTTTGAAGGAGTGACTATCCTCCAAGACTTGAATCTTGTTCAGATTCAACATACATGCTAGCTGAGGTTAACTATTTAAGCAACTGTAATCGTGAATTTCCTGTTCAGCTTCATAGCCTGTAAGATAAGAACCTGCAGGTAATAATTACACAAGTAATAGTATATAAACAAATTATACTTTCTTGAGTTACAGATTTGCAAGGAGGGGAGGAAGTGGCTCTTGCTGCTGCAGTGGTAAGTTTGTGTTTTCAAATTTTATCAGAGCTTACAGAATAGAAGTCTTCTGTCCCTGCTATAGACATTTCAGACAAACAATTTTGTTTGGCTGTCTGTTTAAATAGAAGATGATATGAAAAGGCTAGACAGCCAGCCATGGTGCAGTTAAGGTCATATGCTTTAGGGTCATCTGCAGGCAGAAATCTAGATTTCTGAAAAAGTACACTGGTGTTTAGCCTATCCCACCTCTGTCACTTTCTTTTATGCCCTTTTAGTTCACTACCTTTTGTAGGATAATATGTGTTTACTGGGAAAAATTTGTTGACTTTCCCTTGTTGGGTAAACATACTTTTTTTTAGACTGACTGCTCTCTAGAAGACATACCAAATCCAAAACTGGTGAGGAGCAACAGCAGAAAAGGCAAGCCAATCCATTAATATATAGCTTGGTTCTTAAATTTTCTTTTTTAAATTGGTTTGAACTGAGCATTTGTGAAGTGAATATTAAGCCTGAAGGGTACAAGAGGCAAAAGTGTGTAACTAGAAGTACAACGTACAGGTCCCTGCAGCATTCAGTGTGGAGGATTGTGAGCCACATGTTACTGTTGAGGTACTTTAAAACATGAGATAAGAGTTCCTGCCCTTTGGATTTATCAATGCAAATGGTGAGAAGAGACAGATATAAGTGACTTGTCAGTGCTTTACAGGATAGCAGAAGAGTGAGGGAAGTCACCCCTATTTTCTTATAGGTTCCCCTTTGACCTCCTGCCCATTGAGGTTTGTAAGGAAAATACCATTTCTCTTCATACTCCAAAATATGCAGTAAGAACACTGCTACTGAAACGTAATTCTGTTTTGTCTAGGGGTTCTTTTAACTGTCCTGTGTGTCACAGTGTCTCTGATGAACACGTGTAGTTTGCTTTCAACTCTGTCCCAGGCGAATGACCATGGGATAGCAGAACTGATACGTAGCAGTCAGTGGGTAAATAGGCTTCAAACAAGTGAGTCTGAAGTGGTGTTTTGTGCTGTTCGTGAGTCTTTTATTTTCCTTGTCTTTCTAATATATTTCTAGTTAAGGTGACTACAATTGTTGAGTATGAAGATGCCAAGAATATTTCTGCGAAGAAAATATCTAAAAAAGTAAGTTTATTCTGAACAAACAACATAAGGGTTTAATCAGTTCTGACTTGCTATGAACCCCACTAGATCCATGACTGGGCAGGCCAGTGGCCTGCCATTTGTTTGAAAAATGAGTTGTTTTAAATTGAATGTATTTTAAGTTAAGCGAAGGTGAACTGTATACTAAATTAATTTAATAATTAAATATGGTATCTGCACTTCTGGTGACTCATTCACACAGACTTGCAAATACTGGTGTAGTCATTCTCTCTTGACAATAAGTCCTGATGGTTTGAGGAACCTTTGTTTGTTGAACCTTTTTTAAAAAAAAAATAAAAATTCAACTTCATGTTTTAATACATGCTTTTCTACGTTTGAATGACTTGTGCATTCTTGTCCACCTTGATCTCTAAACCAAGGAGCACAGGTGCATTAATTTTACCACCTCAGTCCATCTGTGCAGTGCAGTGCCTCAGCCAGACACTGAAGTATGTAGCAAGATGACAACAAAGACAAAAAGATTGTATGCAGAGTTACAGGCATTAATTATAAGAGGGCTTGCGAGTTGGAAGGGTGTATATTAGAAAGGTGGTTGTTTGTACAGAACTTCAGTATGAACAAATAGGTTTTGGCATTATGAAACTCTTGTTTTGGAATGCATATTTGCCATTTTATGTGTATGTAGAACCATGTAAAAGGCAGCACTGTGGGGCTTAACTGTTCTTTTTCAACAGGGAGTTCTGACAGTATTGTTCCCTGGATATATCTATCGTTTTGCCTTGAAATACCACTTCTTTTAACTGCAGTTTTACATATACGTTTTCAGGTTTCCAAAACAAAGTCGTTGGTTTCATTGGCCTCTGGTTTAAATAGCAAACTGAACACTCTTAAAAAAAGTAAGACTGACCTTTGGTAGCTTATTTAACTCACCTGAACTTGTGAATGCTGAATAAAACTCTTTTCTGATAAAGTAGCTGAGATTTGAGGCCAATAAGAATAGATCTGATAAAGATGTCTTCCATAACCTGAATTGTAGGGATGCATTGGAGGGATGTGAACCCTGAACAAAAAAGCACCTCTAGCTGGTGCTTTTATTCAAGTACACTAACACTGGGCCAAAACCTCGTGCCCTTACAGTATCTCCAAAATGTGCGTGGGAAAAGGGAGACAAGAGGGAAGAGTGAGGTGAATTTCTGTCATCAAGATTTCTGTGAACCAAGTTAAAATCCAAAACTGGAAAAAAATTGTTCTCTGGATTCAGGTTAACCACAGAGGGCAAATATCCTGAGAAGTAATCTAGAAAAATTAATTCCTG
>NW_010335157.1:3625-21121 GCF_000700745.2 Antrostomus carolinensis
TGAAAAAGAAACTTCCCAAGAAACTTTTTGCATGCTCAAATAGAAAGCTGTGGATGCTCCCTTAATTATATCCAACTCGGGTATTGCAGCCCTCTCAGCTATTAACACAAATTATCCTTTCATTCCCTGATGGTGTTAGGTCCCATTATATCATGTCTACCTCAGGAGGGCTTCACATGTGTGTACACTCTGTCATGGAGCACGTCAACATTCTCTGATTCACTGGCTGTCTTATCTTCATCCTAGCTAAAACTCTACAATAGATGAGGAGGAAATAAAGGAAGAAAATTAAACAAACAAAAAGCCACCAAAACCAACAACCACTCCTTTTATTTTTAGGTCTGTTAACTCTTCTGCAAGTGTGACTGAGGCCAGTAAGTCTCTTGCTTCTGATTGCAGTGCCACCAATTTCAAAGGCACAACGAAGGTATCTAAAAGGTAAGGATTTTTTTGCTTTTCTTAAGAAATAATTCTTTTACATACCAAGAAACTATATCTTGATATCAATCTAGATTTAATAGATCTTCATGATTTGCCACTAAATTTGGTAGCGGGGATGTGAACCAGTGCATCTTCTGCTTTGATTGTGGGTATTAACTTATGTTCTCCTGGAGGTACAGGATTTGATGTCATAATTAAGCCAGTTTAAAAACACCCCAGCCCCCCAAAAAAAGAACCAAACCCCCCCCAAATTTAGAATAAATTCTATTCTTACCTACTGTTGTTTAAAGATATAGTTTACACCTTAACGAAGAGCCCAAGCTCTCTCTCTCAAAAAAAACCCCAAACAAACCAACCTCCCCAAATAAATTGACAGTTGCTTCTTTGCATATTGAACAGTTAAGGTTTTCAATTACTATCATTCTCCAAACACTACAGAGTTTGGTTTTGGCAGAAGTCATCAGCTGAAGTGAGGAAATTAAAAACTTAATAACTTAAATAGGTCATGAAACCAGCAAGTAAGTGGCTTAGTTTCACCTTGGCCTGCTATAAATTTCAGAGGCTTGTTTCCATGCAGAATATACCCAGATCTTTCATGAAGGGGAATAAGAACCATGTAGTTCTTAACCAACCTTCATAAGTACCATGAAGGAAGCTCAAGAATTTTGTATGGTATAAGGCATGCCCTCTACCTCTGACAGCTAGCAGCTTTGGTATTTCTTGATATCTCCCTCTATTAGACAGATACAGCACACATCTGATCTTAAGCCCTGAGGCATGAAGTTTCCTCTTTCCAAACCTATAAGCATTTACTGTTGATATGGGAGAGTGGATATTCTTGTTATTGAGTGGTCCAAATGTCACCTTGCTCACTGGCCTGTAAGACAGGCTTAGGAGGTTCCTGCAGTGTTTCAGGGTCATAAAATGTTCCCCAGTGGTGCTGGTACATGCTGCTGATGGTTGGATTTCCTGTAGTCTTCTGGCAGAACTGGAAAAATTTTAACATGACTGCCTTTCTGTTAGGTATGTTTGCTACTACTTGCATTTACTTCATGCTTGAAGACTTCCTGCAGAGCATAGGAAATTAACCTCAGAGCACCATTTCTATTGTATTATAGTGTTGGACTACAACAGACTGTCTCAAGAACTGTACCTACCAGTGGAAGAGTTCAAGGCATGTTACTAAGAAGTAAATCAGTACCCCAGGATAAAACTGTTCCGTTTGTAAACATTCCCCTGGCTGATGGACAGGTATCAAACTTTTTTTTTAAAAAAAACCCCCAACATTTTCATCTTACAGTAGTTGGTAAACTGTGAATAGCATGATAGTGATAGCTCTTGCCATCTGTAAATGAGTTGCTGCTAAACAAAAGGAAAAACGGTTACTGACACTTTTCAGTGTAGCACATGATTTTCAAAAAAGCTGGCCATGTAGTTTTTATCTTAACACTGTTTCTCTTCATGTTTAGACACTCTGTACAGCTGGTGGAGACCTCCATAATATTGATGTGCAACTACTAAATCAAGATACAGTACAGCATATTCATAACTTAGTGGTAAGCTTAAACTAGTAGTCTTACATAAAAGTATTCATATACCTAGTTTCGGGTTTTTGTATGATACTGTCATGGATGCAAATTCTAAGTGCTTTAACTCAGATTCTAAGGTTAAGCCTGACTTGGTTGGGATAAATTGAAGGGAAGAACAGGAAGGGGAGAACTGCTGTACACAGATAATGTGTAAAAGTAAATGCACTTAAATAAGTATCTGTGGTCTGGTAATTGTCTGGGGGGACAACAGAAGCAATATAAACTCTTCCTTCTAGACTGCTCTGGTGTCTCTCTTGCCATGTGAGCAAAACACCATTCTCTGTTTCATATTTACAAAGGTACACAAAGCTATGGCTAAGTTTTGCTTCTTGTTATAATCTCTCTTTATTATTCTGTATCCCTTGCTGAGTAAGAACTGTACTCCTGTTAAATCTCTGCTACAATTGACTAGTAACTGCCTTACCTTTGGTTCTGGAAATTAAATTGTTTTGAAGCAGAATGAGGCTGAACAGAACTTTATAGCCTGACTCTTCTGAAGATTTTGGATTAAGTCATGTGCAGCACTAGAAATCTATCTAGACACAAGAAATATTAATCAGTTTACAGTCTTGCAGGTATTTAGACTCGAGTTAAGCTAAAGGTCTGGAAGCTGTTCTGCATTTTGTAACATGGACCTGCCTCTGTAGGTAGAGAATGGGGGGAGTGCTTGCTTATTGCTTGCTTTTATCTTTTGTCTTTGAAATTCTGTTGAGTAGCTTCAACTAAAATGAATTTTTCCCCCCCTTAGAGTGAGCTGACTGTACTATGTGGAAAAGCAACAGCTAAACCAAGCTAATGGAACTGTCTTGTGACTACAGAATTTTCATGACAGCTCTTTCTTGCTGCCACTGAAGAGTTTAGAGAATGTCTATAATGTCTTAATAAAGCTGTATACTGCCCAGTAAATGTTTTTATATAAAAGCTTACAATGTGATGTGTATCATTAAATTCCTGTTATCTCTGTGAATGATACAAAAGCAGAAGAAAATAATTCTCCTTTTCCACCTTCTTTGTAAAAGGCTTAGTTAAATCTAATCTCTGTTCACAGTAAAACAGTGAGATGTTGTATGTAGGAAACAAGTTTAACTCTCCTATTCTAAATAGGACTCTGCTATTTTACATAACTGTTCCTAAGTATAAAGCTCTTTACTGTCATTCTTCCATGCATGCCACAAGCAGAATATAGTGTTGGTTTGCTAGTCATGTTCAGTCTTCAGTATCAATCTCCCTGAATGTAACTCTGGAATTAATCTGAAATGCAAGTTTCTAAACTTTAAGGCATATAATTTTAGTTCTGTGGTGGCATATATGAATAAAACTTAGTTCCAGCCTTGTGCTGTGACACTACAGTAATGTGCAAGATGACAGACTTAGCGTAACTTGGGGTGTCAGCCTAATTTTTCTAACACTTACCTATTTTTTTAGGAAAGGCTTTTAAGATTTTTCCAGGTAAAGATGCCTGTCCAGCAGTCTCTCTGCTTTGGGCGCTCTAGTAGTTTCAGAACTTGAGGAGGCACTTGGCTTTTATGCTGCCAGTGGTGATTTCAGTGTGTTAAAGGATGGTATGAGATTTATGCACTTAAACTAGATTAGTTTTTCTTCTGTTCTGCTTCCACCCTTGTTTAAAGAAAGAAAGGTCCAAAGTTTCAAATATGGAAAAAGAGAAAGCTTTCCAAGGCATGGGAGACAAAACTGGTAAAGAAGATGAAGTTAAAACACTCTCAAACTGTGGTTAAAACTATGCTCTTGCTTAGTAACCAGAAAATACAGGAATAAATTCAGCTTATACATGAAGTTTACAGAATATTCGTGAGTAGTTAGTTCTGTAACTCAGTACTTTAACCTGAATTAATATCCCTTTTCCCTTAAAGTGATAAGACCTTCACATCAATGTAGTATCAGCTTTTGATTATTGCAGGCAAATGGACATTTCAACTCCTATACTATGGTAACCCAGTTTGCAATCCAGCACTGCAACATGCAGCTTTGTGAATTTTTGGAAAGGTTACAGTGTTAGGTACACTTTGCCAACACCTTTCTTGTGGATCTCACTCAGGGTCGTATTACAAAAATAGCTGCTAATGTTTACTTGTTAAAGTATTTTCTGAGTTGCAATTTAGAGATTAGCTTTTTTTATGACTAAAAGGCTACTACAAACAGCTGGGAAAGCAGTTCTGGGCCCAGACACAAAGGGCAAATTCATAGGATGTCGACTGTAGTGATGCACAAGGACTCTTCAATGAACTGAAGTCATTCTTATGAGTTGTCACCAAGCTAGGAAGCCTCCAGAACTCCATTTATATCTACAATGTTCCTTTTAGATTTGGTGAGGTATACAATTAAATGCCCTGCACCTCCTTTACAGTGATGCATCAACCCATTAAGTAGGGGTTAATAACTAAAATACAGTTTTCCTACTACATCCTATTTAGAGGGATGAGAAATTGCTGAATATGAACAGAGTCTTTGACATGTTTCATTTTTTCCAAACAGCAGTAATCTTTCTTCCACTCATTACCTCTAACTTATATGCAAACCTATTTTTCAACTGAACACAGCCTCATCTTTTATGTGATTAAAAACCACACCACTGTATGTATCTTACAAATAAATAGTCACTATGAACACTGTGACAAATTAAATGCACTCAAGAGGACAGATAAGACTTTCTATGAGAGTCAACTTCAGGTCAGTTTCAGTCACTGTATATGCAGAAATAGATATGTCACAAAAACTAGACAACACTTCTGAAGCTTTTTTTTTTTCAGCTTCTTGAGGCCAATATTAAAGATATTTTTAAAAATCAACTAAAAAAATGGTTCTAATACAGTTCTGGTGATCACATTTTCTTCCTCCCCCAACATGCAGAATACTCATTTGTTTATAGTACCACCTCTAACTTCACTACTTAAGTTGCAGCTGTTTATGACTGAAACCACTCCAACTCATGTTTATTTGATTATTCATAGGACAGTCACATTGGCCCACTTAAAGCAGCAATAGCTATGTTCAGCGTTAAACTTCATCAGCAAACTACTAAAGCATTAGTAACTGCAGTAATATAGTACTTGCAACTTAAATATTGAAACCAAGACAGCATGGTTGGTGAATTTGTGTGAAGTTTTACTACAGCTTTGTAAAGGGATGCCCTGGTAGTAGAGCAGGAGATACATACAATAAGGGCAGCTCTGAAGAAGTCACCACTCACTGAAAGATGCTGCTGTCAGGACATTAATGGAATCTCAGGACTGAAACAGGAATAGATTAACTCACACTACATACTGTCATCAACTTCCCCTCCAGCCCTTCACTTCAGCATGCTATTCATGAATCCCTTCCTCTGTCCACACCCCCCCAAAAAACCCCCACAAATTTGAAAGTAAGGAGATAAAAAGTTCAAAGTACATACTTTCTTTTCCAAGGAGGTAAATCCTAAAGCTACTACTTAAAAGCAGACAGGCAATTTCATTGTTTAAGCATTACAGGTGAAGATGACTGACTTGGAGAAGTGAATCATGAAAAAGGCTTCATGAAAAGCAACCTGAAGTTTTAATAAATGAAAACGAAGATTTACTAGATGATAATGCCACAGCACAAGAAGTCAATAGTGAAATACAGGTTAAACTATTTATTCTTGCTTCAATTTCAGAGTCTATAATAAGGATATTCAGCAACACTCAAGTGCCTATGCCTATCCAAGCACATGGAAACCCTTGGAGCTTGTCTCTCCAACCTCAACTATCTGAGCAATAGTTAAATAAGTAACACTTTAGATTTGTAAAGAGAAGTAGAGGCATCTTTTAACTTCCTCGCTTCAACACAGAGAGAAACTTCACTACTGAGCAGCAGCTTACCAACTAAAATTCACACACAGATCCTTAACATTATAAAAAAACCACTTAGATATCTAACTGTACCTGATGACTATTTAAGGTCAGATTTTTGTTTTGTTGTGGAATTTTTACCAATTAAAAGCATATTAAAAAAAGAATAGAACTGAAGCTAGAGAACTTAATGTCTTAATAGTTAAAATGGTAAAAAATTTTTGTCAAGTACAATACTAATCTCAATCTCTTTACTAACTGTGTTAATGCAACCACAAGTTGCCAGGCAAAATGTTCATTTTTACAAAGATTTTTTAAAACTGGAAACATTTCTCTAGGAAGTCAGGCTGAATCAGGCTCTGAATTGTATTAGAAGCATAAAAGAAAGATGCCATTATTTTGGGATTTAATCATCTTCATTTAAAAGGCTTTGTTACCTTCTGATTGGACTCAGATATCCTTTCTTCATACAAAGGGGAAAGGACTGCAGCCTTCCCCATGGCCATTTAGTCATATCTCATTTCAAGAAATGACTTCTGCGTGTGGCACACTATTGTTATCTGACTGCAACCTAGTCTTAAAGCAGCTTCAGCATCCCTGTGTTTATAAAATGTCTACCATCTACATAGTCTCTTCATACACAGAATAGTTAAAGCCACTGGAAAAGCAAGATTTGCAAGGCAAAAGAAATATATTATACACCAACTGCTTTTATTTAATCTCAGAAACCGTTCACAAGATGGTAGAAAAAACTTACAACCACTTCTAGTTTAGTCTTCCATTGTTCCCAGTCAGCTCTAAACCCATTATGTGCAAAGCCCATTTACCATGCATCTAGATGATAGATACAGGCTATGAAATTCTTTATTCTACTTGTAGCAGCTTATGCAGGTGCAGCCAAATACCAAGCCTCAGGACAAATTGTACACAAACTTTACAATGTAGAATTTGAATTTAAAATATGAAACTTAAAATCTACACAAAACTGGTAAAAATCAAGCACAGATACGAGGACAAACTTAAAACCCATGTGAAAAGGAGTCTCGTCTTCCTTTCAAGTGCTTTATTCTGCTACACAGTCAAAATGAAGATGTAAGCTTGTGGTTAGTTTAAATTACACTCTGTAGATACTATAGACCAATTTAAAAGTTACACATACAGCAATAGATGTCCATTGGTTCATCTGGATTACTTATACAATCCAGCTGGATTGTTGAAAACAAGTCAGGCAAAATTTGAAAGAAAATCCTTGTGCAACTTTTTAGACAAACAATTACTGATGGGCACACTGTACCCCAGGTCCATGATGGCTGCTTTCTTCATCAGAACTATCGTTATAAGCTTCACGTCTCTGGCCACCACCTGAACCACGAGTGGTATCAAATTCCTGAAGATCTACCTCTTCTGCATCACCAATTACATTGGGAAATTCTGGTCTAGCTGGCAGAAGATCTTCAAGTTCCTGTCCCAAAAAAAAGAAGTGTATTCAGTACTGCATCTACAACTGCTGAATAAAGTGACCAGTTTGCCACAGCTTCAAGACTCCCCCTCAGAGCAGGTTTGGTTTAGAAGTCTAAGCCAATGCAAACCCTGAAGTGCATGTTCTTTTAAAAGTATCCAGAGTATTTATATCAACTGGAAGATGCCACTCAAAGAAAACCAACAGCTCCACATATCATCAACCAAAAGTACAATCAGTAAATACAGTTGCACTCTGAAAACTTATCACACAGCAGCAGGAACATTTTTCCTCTTGCCCACGTCTGCCCAACATCTGCACAACTCTTAAATACAGGTTCCATAAACTCATATTCCAATGGATATTTTCAAGTTATATATTGCCCATAAACAACATTAAAAGAACAACTGCACTTGCATCTAAATGTAAGGACTGAAACTGAGCACACAAGGTACACCACACACATACTTGCATACACTGTCAATAAGACCACCACATTTATGCCTGAAAAACTACTTACTGAAAGCTTTTCTGAGCTAATCCAGTTATTTTCAGGAAACTGAACATCAAATTTAATGTAAAGATCTCCCTTCTCAAATGGATTGCGATACTGTGGCATTCCTTCACCTCTGACTACACGAACACAACCTGTAATTCAAAAAGAAGTAAGCTGGAGGGTGCTACTTCAGAATAAATCTATCTTTATACAATTCTCTTCATTTCTATAGCCTAGGTTCAGTTAACAGGACAACAAGAATGAGATTAGGTGTTTGAGAATCACAAAAGCAGTCAAAGAAGTCCTTAGCAGGTCAAGCTAAGGTACCTGGTTCAATTACTTTTCCAGGAGGATATTTAACCACTATTTGGCGTCCATCAAGGTGCTTAAATGTGAACTGAAATCCACACAGTGCTTCAACAAGTCCAATCTTGTGCGTCATATGCAAGTCATTCCCATCCCGCTGGAACATCTGAAAAACAGAAACAGGAGATACCTTTTCTAGTCCTATAATCATACCTCTGCAAGACTCACTATTCAGAATTCATTATTATTTATTCTTAAAATTCAATGTCAGAGCATCAGCCTTTGTATGAAGTTAACTCAATTCTGTTAATTCAAATAGTTTACCATGCTTGGAAAGCTTGTGCCCGATAGAACTGTCATCTAAGGTAAGGCAAACCACACTATATACGACGATGTAAGGTTCAAATTAAACAAGAAGGCCTTTATAGCAGCAATACTCTCTTACCCACAAGATCATTTGCACATGCAACCTGTAAACAAAACTTAGGACAGCTTGACACTACTTCCCCTGCACCAGAGTATAAACCACACATCTTTGTTTCTGAACATGTAACAAGTCATCATGCATATCTGCTTCAGCTAACTTTATCTGCAGCAGGGCTTTGATCAATTAGTCCACAGCTGTCATGAGTGATCTTTAAGCCGTATCACTCAGGATTCTTAATGAGAGTAAACGTGAGCTTTAGCCACTGGCAGAACCATGACTCCTACCTCAAGGAAAGTTTTAAGAACACTAAAAGCTTCACTCAGAGTCAGTCTAGTTTTACTCACTAGGACACAAGGTACAGTATTTTTCAGAATTGTTAATACTGTAAAACTAGATGTAGTTCATTAGAAGACTAAGATAGAAGTGGCATCCACCAGCTGGAATTTAGTGCTGTCATGCACATCTGACTGTTCCGTATGCTTACAGACTGTTTCCCCCTTATCATAGTCCAAACCAACTGGGATGCCACATTTCAACCAGTATTGCAGAAAAAAAAGAAGAGAAGAATGTGTAAAGGTCTATGCAAAACTGAATGGCAAATTAGCAGTCCTTGACACAGCTTTGAAGAGTTTACAAAGTACCTAATTTTCAGATAACCAACATTATATCCTTAACATGTGACTGGAATTTAGATTTGTACCCAATGCTATTCTTTGTGTCGCAACAGAACTTCCACCACCACCATTCAACCTTTTTTACCCAGAGTATAACACAAACTGTTTCTTATTTCATCATAGTAATACCTGGCCTTTCCAAACAAAAACATTCAAAAAAAGCAGTAAACTCAACTCTGCCTTAACAGAGTTTTAACACAGAAAAAGAGAAATTGCAGTATTTAATTCAAAAGTGCAATGTACATATTCCAGCACTGAGTTAAGCACAAGCCTTAACAAACTAGTATAAAATAACTGTGTGTTTGTTTTGTTAAATGAATCTAACATCAGCATTCTGTGTTATATTTCCACAACCACAGTAGCAGAGATAGAAAGCACTGGGGATTTTAAAGAACCTGAGGATTTTAATAGGAGTTCCCTGCCATGTCACAAGACATTGAAAAAAAAAAAAAAAGCAACACCGAGCATTTTATTAGCATCACAAGCAAAGCAGAATGAAGTCAACAACCTGAATGGCTCTTCACTGTGTACACTATATCAGAGTCAGCCTGAGCTTACCTGAGAATACTACCTTTTATTAGCATTAGGAAGCACCAGAACCTGAATGTCCACTGGATAGACTTGCAAAGTGTTTTCTGTCTCACCACCGAAGCCATGTTACTTGCTATAAATCTGTTAAAAGCTATTCACCATCTCTCCCATAGCTGCAACTATATGAATTACTTTAAAATGAACAGCCACCTATATCACTTAAATATTAAAGACTAGGATAAAAAGCATTTAAAATATGAACTCAAAAGCATTACCTCATTCTCCTTTTCTTGGAGTAAGAGGACAATATCACCTGGTTCCACACCTGGAGCCTGATCTGCTTCTCCACTGAATGTAATTCTTTGCCCATGTTTCATGCCTTTGTCTACATGGACTTCAAGTATTTTTACTTCTTTGATCACCTTCTTTCCTTCACATTTTTTACAGCGGTCTTTTTCATTAATTACTTCACCTAAAGAAAGACAAATTTGGAGTTCAGTTTTCCATGTAATTGTATCTGATTCTGAAGAAAAACTATATTTAAGTAGGCTAAAGAATACATGCAACACAACTAGTGATTTAGACGTTGCTTTATGAATTTCTCACAGGAGGAAAGCCAGGCTCAATCTTCCCTGGCTGGAAGAGCAGAGAAAAAAGAAAATGGAGGGAGGAGAAATACAAAGATACACATAACCTTCCAAGCTGTCTTATCAAGGATTTTGAAAAGTGAGAGTGCTCCAGAGAAAGGCCAAACAAGACTGTGTCTACCTGAAGTCTTAATTCAGCTCCAATGTCCTTACCACTCAACTTACTACTCTTAAAAAGAAGCAGCCTACTTTTCCATTCCTTGTTACACTGGAGGATGAGAGCTATATGAGAAAGGACAAAGCTAAAACCAAACTGAAGCATCTCCCCTCCTTAAAAGTCATAATACAAATTTCAATCTATTCCAATATATTTAGGAAGCTTAATTCCACTTCTGTTAACAACATCAAAAAAAGGATTACTGGGTTCTGTTCATTGACAGACATGTTTTGCAGTATAACACCACAACAAAGTACTATGTAAATGCAGCCAGTAGAACTAGAGTGTCTTGCATACAAAACGGGGGAAGATAGCTGGTCAAATCAGTTTCATGGAAGAGCAATATACAGGTTTTCCCACGGAAAAGATCTAACATTTTCTGACACATAAGGGATTTTTCACTTTTACAGTCTGAAACTGAGTAGTTATTCACACTGTCCCTCACCTCTAGCAAGCAAATTACTTTTTCCAGCAAACTGAAGGATGACTATCCAAACCAGCTCAAATTCTGTGTTCCACTTCATCTTTATTTTTGAAGTAAGGTACTGTCTTTGTACAGAGTAACCAAAATATTAGGCCACAGGCAACGTACAGTTTCAGTACTTCTTTCCAATACCACTCTAAGTGCCACAAGCAGAAGCCTTTGGCTTAAGACATTAAACTTGCCAGCTTAAACTACCTTTCTGTGAAACAAAGCATGACATTATGATGCAGTTGAAACTATTAAACATGTAGGTTAGGTATATAAACTGTTAAAACAAGATATTCAAAGACAACACCATTTATGAAATGTTTTGACTAGTCACAAAATACAACTCTTGTTTCTGAGTACTGTGAAGAATAAAATAATCTGCAAGATGATGTTACTACTCTGCAAACTGCAGCATATTTAAGAAGGAATCACATGAAGTGCAGATCATGTGCTGAACTTGTTCCCCCCCAAACACAACCAATCCAGCAAAAGGTTATCTTCTTAATTTGAAGAAGTTAAAGACCAACTTTAGATTTCCATTTATGACCTAAACCTGTCCTTGGAGACTGCAAAGAGACAAAAAGCTCCTAAACCAACAAAATCTTGTTTTTTTTCTTTAACACAAGAGTAATAGCAATAAGAAACATTTGCATTTAAGTGTTTTTAAAAACAATCAATCCCTGCTGTTCAAGCTTTCAAGCTGCTTTTCAGTCCATTAAACACTATAAATCTTGTTATTCCACATAAAATTATTTCTCTATGTTGAAACCCAACTGACTAGACAGGAGCAAAACTGTCCTGGTTAAGTTCTTCCTGAGATTTAACCAGGAAATTGAATTCAACTAAATGCATGTAGTAACATAGAATAGTTTGGCCTACCTTCTCCATTGCAGTCAGAGCATACAGACTGCATCTGATGAACCATTCCAGGAGCCAGCTGTCTGAACATGATACGTAGACCTCTACCCCGGCAAGCATTACATTTCTGAACAGCTCCAGCCTTCCCTCCCTGCCTAGAATAGAAAGCATAAGTTGCATGAAAAGCAAGTTTTCAGAAACATGCAACAAAACCCCCCTACATCAGTAGGTTAACATGCCTAATTGCACTGCCAATTACAATTAAGTCCTCTCTTCCCTCCTTCCCCCAAAATGAAGGGAATGAATAGTTCCAGTTCCATCAAAAGTATCATTCAAGCTCAACAATTTTCTAGTCTGAGAGCAGGCTCCAGTAAGTCAAATACTGATAAAGATCTGACATAGGAGATGCTTCGTTACACTATATGGCAACAAAGCAACCAGAGAACTCAAAAATATAAACAAACTTACCCATTACATGCACTACAAAGGACATTCTTGCTAAGTTGTAGTTTAGTTGTCTTTCCATTGTACAGATCTTCTAAAGAGACTCTACAAAATAAAGCATTTCTCCTAGGTTATCATTTAACAACTTACTTTCCCCATGTAATTAAAATACTTGCCCAGGACAAATTAAAGAAAACCAGAACTTCATAAAAAGAGTAAATCTGCTATTAAAATAACATTTTGAAGCACTATTTTAGCCTTCATAAGGAGTTATTAAAAACTTTTCCATATGTATGGATATACACATGTAACATGTTCAGAAAAAAGATGCAATTTAATCAGAAGAAACCAGATAGGACTGTTTGTGTTTCTCAGTAAGCTGAGAAACACAAGCTGATCTAGCATTTTAGGTTTTATTATATCGTCATAATTGATTTTTTTTTCCCCCCAGTTCTTCCAGGCAGGTGGGAAACAAACCTCTCTAGACAGTCCTGACATTTGTAGCATGCATACATAAGAACACATACAGAACACTTACCGCTGTGCTGGGCTTTCCACATGGGACAGTTTAGTGGGAAGGGGTTAGCATGTCCCCAAGGCCACTTAATTCTTTAGATTTGTTCGTGTTTCAGGTTTTTTTTAGAAGCTCTTGAATACACCACCAACTGCCAATAACCTTCATATATTGCCAGATGTTTATGAAAATATTAACTGTTTCTCCTAAAAGGGTTTGTTAGTGGGTAGAAAATTCAACTCAATGTATTGAGAAGAGGTTGCCTGGCATCAGCGTTTACACACAACAACAACACCAAAGCTAATTAATAATATAGCGTCCAGTAGTAGCTACTCAAATAAGCAAGCATGTAGAAGTAAACAGACTTTACTGAGCACTGTTTGCCAACTGCAGGAAAGATGAAGCTTAACTTAAAAACTTAGAAAGGACCTGTTCAGGAGGCAAAAAAGCCAATCATGACTGCAAGCAGAGATCTACAAAACACAATTAAAGGCAATATTCAAGCATGGCTTAAAAAAACCAAACCAAAACAAACCCAAAACAACCAACAAAACACAAAACCAAACCTGGCACACACACTTTTCCATCAATTATGTAGTTCACCTTCAATTCCAGCTGGCATTATACTATGAATGCAAGTCAACTCATATCTTTCCAGAGCCCTAGTACCTCTGCTTCCCTAAGAATCTAGCTAATGCATAGTACTTGGATGTTGAATGCTTTTTCAGATTAGAACTTCCAAACTTAATTAAGGACCAAAATAAAGGAAAACAACACTAAAAAAAACTATATGCAGGCTAATAACCAGGCAAAACAAAGTATTAAGTAGTCTGTAAGATTAACCAATCATGGAAAGTAACTTAAGATGGCTGCCTCTGGGCTACACACAACACACAGTTCTGAAAAGTAGGTGCAGACTGCAGAATATCCCAACTGAGAAGCACTGCTAGGATATAAACTAGCAGAGTCAAGTACTGATCAGGAAAACTTGAAAGTACAAATTGTAGTATCAAGATACTCACTTGAGTGGATGCATCATGTCTTCTCCTCTTCTTCTACCATTACGACTTCTACTCTGACCACCCATGAAATTGAACAATCCACCACCAAAGATATGGGAGAAAATATCGTCCATTCCACTGCTTCCACCGCTACCTTCTCGAAGACCCTGTTCTCCATATCTATCATATAACTCACGTTTCTCTGGATTTGACAATACTTCATAGGCAAAGCTTATTTCTTTGAACTAGAAGAGGAAGAGTCAAAACAACGTGTGATAATTTAGAACTTAAAGGGAGCATGTACTACTGTTTCTTGCCCAGCATGAACACACAATTAAGAAGGTACACAACAAAACAGTTTTCCATCCTTATATGCAAGACTTAAAAGTCAGACTTGGGCTTAGTTGTGTTACCTCTTATCATAAAATAAGACATTTTTTTGCAAATTTTTGTTGACTTTTTTTCTTTATTGTGCCTAGCATAAGACAGTTTTCTTCCAAACAAGAAAAAAATCCAACCAAAAAAGAAAATCCCCAAGTACACAATATTGCAGTAGCCAGCAGACATAAAAAAACCCCAGTAACATACCAATGCCAAAGACTTAAAGACTTGTTAGGCACTTAAAATACACTAACTAGTGAGCAACTCACTAAAATGCACATTAATGTGTTTGTCCTCAAACCAAATTAATATAATTTCATAGTCATCTCTGCTCACCTCTAAGCAACCATTAGAACTCCAGTTCTGCTAAAGACAAATCAGCTGAATCAATTTAATTGACATTTTTTAAATTGCTATTAGCATAACAAATCTAATTCAATCTTCCCACATAGGTAATTTGGTTTATGCTGCAGCAGTTTCAAGAACCTCAACACATACATTTTTTTCCATGTTAGAAAAACTTGGAAAACTGACTATCTTTTTGAAATACCTATATAGATGCCAATGCCAGCTGACATCTCAGCAGATGAAGAAATGCACTTTTCCCCTCAGCATTACCTTCTCAAGCAATTTGACTCAGCCAACTGCTGCATTTTTTCACAAGGTATGCTGGTAGATTCTGAGACTGGGAAGAAGTCCACAAGACAAGGTTCCCTCTCACAGATATTATTTTTTAATAACTTGTAACAGCAAGCCCCCAACACCCGTATTTGATCCCTTAGACGGTATCTAATAGTAAACTTCAGGAGTTAAAAAAAAAAATAATCCAGTCTTACTTTGTCCCCTGCATTTGGATTCTTATCAGGATGGTATTCCTTGGCCAGCTTTCTGTATGCCTAGTTGAAAGAGGCACAAAATTAGTTTAAGTTTTGATTCATCAGTTCTTTTCTGAGAAACTCAAGTAGTGTCTTCAGGAAGAAAGAAAACTCTAATAAAGCAAAGTGAGAACATGAGTGTTTTGAAATAGCTCATACGTTGAACGGTGTATAAAAAGTTCTGCCATTGCCATGTGCATAAATTAACTATACTTGGATTTAAACACAACTGTAGCACACAATAGCTAGAACTAGTTTTCCTGCTTATCTTCATTAACTTGATTGAAGAATCACATTGGACTTTCATTAAAATTGCTTACTCTACAGAACCCACTTAAAACTTACTATATGATAAATTAAGTTTAGTTTAAACCCATCTGTCTTTCACCTCAATCACAGCAATACATTAACAACAAAATGGCTGCCTCAACTTCTCATTCAACCCTTTCAACCTTCACAACAATAATTTTATTCCTCCTTACCTATCAATAACAGAAGATTTCATCTCACTTTGGACAAAGTATATGAGTTACATGTGTAGGAATGTACAGATAATTGCTTTTATTTAACTTCATTGTTCTAAAACAGTAGGAGAAGTACGGCCAAATCCCCAGAAGAGATTTCTCAGAATGCTTTTTTTGACCAGTACTTTGACTCTCAGGACCATCACTTTTTCTACAGCAGTTCTTCATCTGCTTTGCTTATACTTTAGAGGAACAAAGCAAATAACAGGACAGGTAGAGACTTTTCCTACAATTTGGGTTTTTTGACAGTAAAGATCTCAATTCTTCCCCCACTCCACCTCAACATGCCCCAGTAACAATCAGGGGACAGATATTAATAAATTATGGGGTATATAGTCTTTTTTTAAATGATCTATATAAAAAAGCTACAGTGATGCAACTGCAAACCACCAAAACACTAGTTCTTAGTGTAGATTTTTCAAAAGCTCTATTTCTGCAGAACTGAGCATCTAAACTAGCTCTTTAGAATTCCAATGTTCAGAGAGCTTTACGCACAAAGCTTTACAGAGATCACAACTTTCCATTTTGTACTGGAACAAGTGAGATTCCTGTTTTGTATCTGCACAGTTACTTCTCTTTACTGATTATCTTGAAGTACTCTGTACTTCTGCATGCAATCAAGAACTAAAATTTGATAAGGAACTAATGAAACAAAAATAGAACATTAATATTACAAGCCAAATATTCTAAACCACAGTAAGTGTAAAGAACAAAATCACAGGCCTTACAGGTCAAACTACCCACCAGTAAAAAAAGCATAATCTTCTACAAACCTACATATTCTGTAATAATAGTGGGTTTTCCCCACATATTTTAAGGAGTCTAACCAAGAAAAAAACAAACAAACAAACAAAAAAGAACAGTAAACTGAAAACCTACATAACATTATCTAATCAGGAAAAAAGATGCTTCCATGGTGATCTTCTTAAAAGAGAGAGCACTCATGTCTGCTGATAACAGCATTCCAGTTTAGAGCAGTTCTTAAGGCTACCCATGGCCCAAAATGAAGCTACCACTATTTATTTAATCAGAAACAGATCCAGAATCAAAGTCTACACTGGCACCGTATTAAAACTTCCATAAAAGTTAATTTAACTAATCAATGTTAAAGCCTGCTCTCTCAGCCCCGTCTGACTAAGCTATTACCTATTTGTTTTCACTTTCCTATACTGTTATACAAGTTAAAATATCAGATTAATAAAGCACCCACGTGACCTCTCAGTAACAATAAGATATGGATGAATTTCTTGCTGTTGCAGGCAGCTGGAAACTTCACATTTCATGTTAAGTCCACTCTGTAGCAATGAATATTGAGCAGCACAGGTTATTCGAGTGGAAAACTGCTGTCAGTTTTTCATTCTTACAGGACATAGACACCGTTAAGAAAATTCAGTAAGAAAAAAAATAATTCTACTTGCTTGTGCTCAGCATGCAGCACTATCTCCTCACCGCATGCCTTCCACCTCTAACACTATTTCAACACTGCAATTGCCTATCCCTGCACAAATTAGGCTACCGCATGCATGACGGGTAAGGCACAGTTGTTAATACCAGCACCACCCAGCAGCGGAAGCGGGTCACTGCTAGTAAACTGGCTAGTTAATTATCCTCCCTCACATTAAATCCTTGTAGAAAAAAAGAGTGGTTTGTACACCACAGAATGAAATGGCCGTAGTGAATTGTTATACCGGTGACCTGGCGCCAAGTTCTCCCCTCGCCTCTTTGTTTACCTTGCCTTCTCGCGTTTGGCCCAGGAGGGATCAAATGTATGAGCAAAACGAAACCTCACTAAGGCCGGCACGTGGGGCAGACAATGGCTCCGGGCAGAACCCACCGCTCCTTCACGAGGATTTTCACACCCAGAAAGCCCCTCACC
>NW_010335158.1:0-211 GCF_000700745.2 Antrostomus carolinensis
GCACGGACCCCGCGCTGCACGCTGGCAGCCTGGCCTGCTGCAGGCTACGGAGAGGATTACAACACCACATCTGGAAATACAAAAATCCCAAATTATATTTCAGCATATTAAAAAAAGAACACAGAAGAACGTAGAGGAATTCAGACAGTAGAAGGAATAGGACATTAGCTGAGCTAGAGAAGGAGTCCAGGTAAACAGGTCAGCTGAAAAT
>NW_010335159.1:0-319 GCF_000700745.2 Antrostomus carolinensis
CGGGGGGTGGCTCAGCGCTGTGCCCGGGCGGGGTCGGGGTGTGGGACACCCCAAGTGCTGTCAGAGGTGGGCGAGGGCCGGGGGCTCTTCCCGCCGCGGTCTCCGCGCCCAGGTGCCGTGTCAGGGCTGCTGAGCTGGGCCATGGGGTCGATTTTCCTCTTCCCTGGAAGATGGAGGGCGTTGACTAAACTGCCTCCTTCCTACCCCGGGTGCCGTGCCGGGTGCGGGGTCGGCAGGAGCCGTGCAGGGCGGGCGCTGCCTGTTGGCAGCCGGTTGGCCGCTCCCTGACGGGAAAGCTGCGGGGCTGGCTGCGGCAACG
>NW_010335159.1:351-22538 GCF_000700745.2 Antrostomus carolinensis
CGTTGCCCTTGTAGGTTGATAACTCCATGCTGGGGTGGGAAGGGACCCTCTGGGGATCATCTTTGCGCTAAAGCTCCCTCACAGCCTGGCCAGGAGCGCTGCAGACAATGCCACATTTTTCAAGGCAGCATTTATTGGTGTTAATGGCACACGTAACTGTAATATACCCGAAGGATTAATCATTCCGCCCCTGAAAGGGCAGCGCTTCATGAAACGAGAGATCTGGGAATGGCATGAGTGACTCTGGGCATCACCCTGTTGTTTCAGCTTCCATCGTCTCCAGCGTGTGACCGTGTGTGACAGCACCGGCCTCTCCCAGTCTCCACGCTGGCTGCGGTGATGGTCGTCATGAGCCCGTGTGCTGGGGAAGGCCAAAAGCAGCTGCTGACTGTCCTGTGTCGTCTTCAAAGTACAAAGGTACCCAGTCAAAACTCAGTATGTGCTGCAGGAATCCTCTGTCTGACTGCTAGGAATAAAGTAACTGGATTAATCTACTGGAATTATAAAGAATTTAAGTGGTCAAATTGAGTTAAAAGGTCGATGACTGTTGAGATGAACTCTCTTTATAAAAGTTGGGCAGGAAGTGATTCTGTGACCATAAACACCATTTCATAGCAAAATAAAGACCATGTAAAAGTAGTGAAATCAAAGGTAAATGTGGATAGAGCTTTGGAAGTGGTAGACTGATGCACCATTTTATTGATAATGAGATATTTTATTAGGCTAACTTTATTTTAGTTCCAAAGTAGTACTTCACATCGAGACTCATAATTAGCTTTGATTACAGTTTAAAAAAAAAGTCACAACCATTAAAATAATGCTGGTAAAACTAGCACATGTATTAATGGTTTATGATAAAGCATTTACGATCAAATGTAAGTTTTAAGCTTTGTAATTAAAGATAATTGGTTTAATGAGATTTTCTGTAATTGTAACATTATATCTAATACCAATTATTATACGATTTAAAAACCCTCTGGAGAAAATCTTAGTGAGCACTGCCCACCTCATTTTCCATACAGTGGGCTTAAATTTATGCCCTCTGTGCCTAATTTGTTGTTTTCTTTAATTTATGTTTTTGTATGAAATTCTTCCTTTTGGGTCATTTGATACCCTGGTAGAGATTGGTTGCCTAGCTATCACCTCTCTGTAGGATGTTGTTAAAAAAGTCATCGTGTTGGCAGGTTACAGAATGGATAAGTACATTCTAGATTAGCATGCTGATTGGTTTGCATCTTCATAGCTTTTAGGTCTGCAACTATATTGTGGTATGGTAGTAAGCTGATTTGACCAACTGTGTAACAGTCTGTATTGTCACTTTCTTTGATTCTTTTTGATATTCCAATATTTTAATTACTGAAATTGCAATTTTTAAAACTTTCTCTGCAGGTGGAAGGAATGCCTTCTGTTCCTGAAGTGGCTCAACAGATTAGCCAGGAGCAAAGCCAACAGCAAAATGGACCAAACTCGTCAAGTTTGCATAGCTCCTTATTTGCTCCACACAGCAGGAACCCAGCTTTTCTCCATCAGGTACAACCAGCAGGCTGTGGTAAGAAGCATGTGATTTTGGTCTCAACTCCAGTTCCCGTACAACAACAGGTATCAGACTTGCATGTTGTACGTGGCTTTGAAAGGCTGTTTTTTGTGTACAGTAATTGCTGTTGTCTCTTCTGCACCATTAAATACTGTGTCTGAATACTGAGAGGAGACTATTCTCACAAACAGAGCGGTAACATCTGTTCCATTAAGAAAATCTAGACAAGATTAATTTTTACTGCTTCTTTACCTTGAATTTTTACTTCTGTGAAGGACTTACCTGTTCATTTATGTAATTTGTGATGTCTACCCAACTTTCAGTTTAAATATTATTGTGCTGGATTTTCATTGAATCAAATTAATTTCGTGCTTCCAAGTAAATTTCAGAGATGTGTGGACAATTGCAGGTAAGTTACAAGGTGCAGCAAGAGGGAACAGTGTGCTGACCTCTCACTGTGACCTGGCAGTGTTGTCCTTTGTGTTTTATCTTGACACTTTGTGGATGGCATAATTTATTTTTCCAACAAGGGGAGAAAGGAGCAAATAATTTTTTTTGTAGTTTTTGCAAAAGACTTTACCATGCACTAATAATTTACTTCAGATAGCTGCTGTATAGCACAGCTGGGTATAAATCTTTCTTTACAACCAAACTTCATGTTCATTTAAATTTCAAATGCTCTGTAGATAACTGAATCTCTCTTTTGGTTTTGTTAGTGGTGCAGACGTGCCATGTAACGGGGAGAGGAATCACAATGAAAATTTGTGCTGCTTGTGCTTACTTGCCAGCAGTTGCAGGATGCTTACATGTGTTAATAAAATACCATAACTAAATGTATTTTTATATTAACTTTTTACAGAATTCTGACTATCTGCCAGAACATTTAAATGCTGTGAAAATTCTCACTGAATCAGCCCTGCTTTTCTGATGAGATCTAGAGGTACTATATTTTAGGAGGAAAAAAATAGAGTTCTCAAGACTGAGTAACACTGCATCCCAAACTTCTCTACCGATTTTACCTAATACCACTGCATCATAAAGTCCTCCAGAGACTTTAATAAGTCTGCACAACATGTGTTACTTCTGATGTTTTAATAAAGTGCAACTTCAAACAGCATAGAACGTTTCAGAGGACTGAATAATCATTTCTATTGGTTATTCATGTAAATTTTTCACAGTGTCTGTCTAATTTTTTTGTTGTGCAGTAGGAAACGTAAGTTTAATTATGTTTACTTGAAGGAAAATGAAATTCTACAGCGAATAACAGCACTAAGGAAAGAAGGTTTATGGTCTCTGAAACGTCTGCCCAAACTCCAAGAGGCCCCACGGCACAAATCACACCGTGATTATCTTTTGGAAGAAATGCAGTGGATGGCAACTGATTTTGTTCAAGAAAGAAGATGGAAGATGATAACTGCCAAGAGAGTAATGTGAATTTGATATTTTCAACCAGAAAAAGGGGGGGAAGAATGGGCAGCATTTTCATGGTTAGGACGTGACCGCTGAGGATGTGTGAGTTTTGGTTTGTAAAGCTTGAGCAGTACTCTAATGGGATTGTATTTTTTTTTCTTTCTTTAGAAATATCCTTCTTAGATAGAACAGTGTCAAAACTTACAATAATTGTATGGTTTTATTCAGCTGATTTTAAGTGTGGCTCGTCATCATGAGGATGTGATACTTCATAAGGAAATGTGCAAGAAAAGAGAAGAGAAGCAACTAAGGGCTGTTGCTGCTTTTACTGCTAGTGAAATTGAACATTTCTGGTCCAACATTAAACAGGTAAAGGTAAAAAAAAAAAAAAAGAAAAAAAAAATCTAAAGATGTACTGAATAAAAACCTATTGGACCATAACAGTGAGAATCTTACAACTGAGCTTTGCTGAGCCCACGTGGTGAATGTTATCTGTTGGTAAAGATCATTTCATGTTATGGTTGCATGAATAGTTTCAGGCCTTATATGTCATGAAGGAGAGTGCTTCACTAATCCCAGTCAGTGCAGTTGGCTCGCTGCAGACGTTTCAGTTTTGATGTCAGTTATTCTTGGGTAGCTCTCACTTATTATGTGGATGACTTCTATTCATGACCAGTTTTGTACACACTGTTTTTTTTTCTTTGAGTGCTCTGCATTGTAGCCCTGTCTGATGCTGTCTTACTGTTGAAGAAATAGTAAGTAATTTGTAGCTGTATTTGAAGCTAAATGTGTTCATGTTTGTCATTTTCTTCTGCTCTTTTCACCCCCAACTCTCTCTCCATTTTAGGTGGTAGATTTAAAACTGCAGATAGAGTTAGAAGAGAGGAGGAAGAAAATATTAAACTCACAGAACATCTTAAAAAATGGTAATAGGGACATGGGACTTTTTTTTGCATGACTTTTTTTTATATTTTATTTTATGTACTGGTAGTAATCGTATACGCTTACCAAAATAAATGTTTAGGAGCTAATATTTTGGTCTTAGTTGTGGGTCATAAATATCTCCTTTCTCTATCTTGCTAGCTTCCTGCAGCTTACTAAAGCTTTGATAAATGCACTGTAAAGGCTTTTTGTTGCTGAGCTCTTGTTTGAATCAGGGTTTAGTTTTATGTCCCCCTGGGACCATGCATGAGACTGAATTCACTAAATCTATCATGTGTGCACCTGTGTCCCACTGCAGTCTGCCCTTGTTTAGGTAGTCAAGTTTGACAAATTTACAGTATTCTTATAGTGTAGAATTTTTGTGTTCTTTAGACCCTGGCTTAGCTGTAAATTACATCAAATCTGTTAAAGAATTATTAATCTCAGATATAGCTGCACCATGCTTTTTCCTATTTTGTGCAGAAGTAAGAGACTCTTTGAATAAGAAAGAGATCCTGCAGAAGGAAGTGGTGCTTCCCGATCTTCTCACAGCTACTGTGAAGAAATACATGGCAGATTTAGCAGACGTTGCTGCTGCTGCAGAAGCACTGATACCCAAAGGCAGTGCTCAAATCACAACGGCAGTAAAAACCAATATTCCATCCTTATTGTGTGGCACTCTTAGAGATTATCAGAAGGCTGGACTGGAGTGGTTGGCAGAGCTGTATAAGGTGAATCTCAATGGCATTCTGGCTGATGAAACTGGACTTGGAAAAACAGTGCAAGTGGTTGCTTTTTTTGCACACCTGGCATGTAATGAAGGTATGAAATGTTGTAGATCTTTTATTTTCATCCATCTCTATTTTTAAGAGTTCATTAGTGAATGTGTTTTCAGTAAGAGGGAAAAATATTGCTTTTAATATGTATAATTTAAATAAATGTACCTGGAATAAATTTTATAAAAAAGAATACACAATCCCTTTCATTGGTAGTGCATGTGTGTGTTGTTTGTGTATACACAATTGCCTTTTCTTGTGAGCTCTGAAGTGGTATGCAGTCATTTCCAGTCATGCTATACCTTTTATCTCTATAGGTAATTGGGGTCCTATTCTTGTTGTTTCACAAAACTTTAATGTGCTGAAGTGGGAGATTGAACTGAAATGCTGGTGTCCAGCTTTGAAAATTCTTCTGTATCTTGGGAACCCAGGAGAACTTTTTAAAAAAGGACAGGTATTGTGGAATATTGTTTCATCTACACATGTACTGGATAACACAAACATTACACAGAAAGAAAATATCAGCCTGAGTCACAGTTATACCATTGTGGTTAAAAACTTCAGTAGTGATATTACAAACTGGTTATTTTCTCTTTTGTTATATAGTGTACTGGAAGAATGGAGATATTTCCTCGTTTCATGAATGCTAGTTCATAAGCAGAGTTTGATATTTACCAATAAATGTCTGGCTAGCCTTTTTAAGTTGTGTGTATGTACTTATTGCCATGACATCTCCTTGCATAGATATTTTTGACTCATACCTAATCTCCGTATAGGGAAACTCACATCTTTGTTCCAGTGACTTGTACCTCATCTTAGCATTTGCACAAGTTTATTGAGAAAATGTTTTGAATTTAGCCATTTTTTGGATGAGAAGTTGATGTGTAATCCAGAAGAAGCAACAGAAAGTTTGCTGTGTATTTTGTAGCTGAGAAGCCATGTATGTGTTTTCAGGCTTCAAATCTTCACTAAATTTATTTGCAAAATACGCGTCCTTTTTTTTCCCCCTCTAAGTTTTGTATTTTCATCTTCCATTGTTACAAGGAACTTCGTGGGTTCCTCCATTAATGCTTTTACAACATACAGCTTTTATCTCTCCTTTTGAGATTATGTGTCTTTTCCAGTTACTTTTCAATTTCTTTCCTTGTTGGAGTCTTTCATATAATCTTAGATTTACTAGCAATTTTTAACTTCTCTCTTAAATTCATAGGATTGGGCCATATAAATCATGTAAGAACTTTTTCCTTGTCTTGTCATCTGTGCAGAGCAGAAGAAAATTAACAAAATTGCCATAGCTTTGAGCATATTTATTCCTTTAGTTCTGTGCCTTTTCCTTTCATTCCTGCAATTTTAATCTTGTGTCTTGTGTTTCTATTTTTTATTTGCCTTTGAAAGTAAATATTAAGATGTTAATTCACACATTTGGCAGTTTCTGCAATAAAGCCCATAATAATTTGATATTTACAAGTAGAATTCACCTAAAGATTGAGACATATGAATTTTAGAGATTAGAGTTTATCCATTAAGTATGAATACTATCGATAGCCTGTAACAAGAAGTGTAAGTATTCTGAAACATGTCCAAACTCTTCAAGGAACAATTTAAAAATGTATAAGGAAAGATGGCTTTTCATTCCAATTGTTTTTGGATGGCTAGGAGATGGTCTACTGTGTTTTGTAGGAAAAGTTTTTTCTTCTTAAAAAAAAAAAAAATCTGTTAAGGATATTTTATATAATGTTTTAAACATCATAACCAGAGACTTAAAATGAGCATTCTCTTCCCTGTTGGGATTTTGAAAGCTTTGAAGGACTGCACTAGGATAAAGTGCAAGATAATCTGTTTTAATCCCAGCAGGGGAAACACTTAATAATCTTTGCTCTGATATCCATCAAAAAAACCTTTAGGACTTTTGTGTTTTTATGTTGCAGGAATGGACTGACCCCAACAACTTTAATGTATGTATTACCTCCTGCAATCAATTCTATAAAGACTATGAAGCATTCATGAAAATACAATGGAGATACCTAGTTTTAGATGAGAGGCAGAATGGCAATAATCTGACAGAGAAGCACTGGGATGCAATATTCAGTCTCCGGAGGTTTGGAGCATTCATTGAAATTTTTCTTTTTGCTTTTGTCTATCAGTTACTTAATGAAATAGCTTCAGAGTTTATAACTGCAGGTTTTTAAAATTTTCTTGCTGTGATGTAATTTAAGTTATGAAATAGACCTTACCTTAATTGTTATCTTCATTGTTCACAGGCATCATTGTTTGCTCTTGATGGATACACTTCTTCCTACTGCCTTAAAAGATCTGTGGGCCATTGCCTGTTTCCTGATTCCAGGGATTTCCCAATCCTATCTGGATTTTATGAAGGTAGCATCTGTGGAGGGGAATGAAGATCATTACCAGAGAGTTGCAGTGAGACTGCAGAGAGTACGTCTCCCTTGAGGATAACACTAGTATCTCTTTCTCTGAGTAAATGCAATTAGGAAATTATTGGTTTGTATTCTTTTAGGTGATGCAGTCATTTATTTTGCGGAGGTCCAAAATTCATGTTGAGAAGCAATTACCACGGAAATATGAGCACGTGCTGACGTGTACTCTTTCTAATCGGCAGAAGTCAATGTATAAAGACATCTTGACTCAACCAAGGTACATCTGTTGAGTAGTTCTTAATTGCTCATTCATTGTTAAAGTTAGGAACCATTGCAGTGACAATAAGAGAGCTCGTTTGCTAGTGTGTTATTTCTATGTGAGTCATGGGCAAACCTCAAGATTAAAGCACATTGGCCTAATCATAGTGCTGTGCAGGCTAATCATGTTCTACACTAAGTAGAACTGTATAATTGTGTTCAACCATTTCTTCATCCTCTGTTTTTATCTATATCTACTTGTTTTACAAGGTGAAAGGAAGCATAAATAAACAATATTTGCAGATTATGGGACAAACTATATATGGGACAAAATATTTGTAACTTAGACAATTGACTATGTGTCACAGTTTTTGTCTAAATTTTGTTCTTAAGTTATTTAGGAACTGAATATCCTAAGTTATATGTTACATTGCTCTTCTGATATGTCTAGTTTGTATTTTCCAGTGAATTTGATAATTTAAAGCAGCATTATTCAGATGTTAAAAAAAGGCCTTAATATTGACGGTGTGTGTTTCATATAGAAGATGTCATTTCATTTGAAGTAGAGTGGCTATCTGGGAAATTCAGGTTTATGATAATGTGGGTTTTAAAATCAGAATATATTCTAGAAATTATTAAAAGTTTGTGTGAATGTGAGAAGCTGGAGGAATGTAAGACTGCATTTTAAAAATCATACTTTTCTAAGTTTGATTGTTTATAATTATGATATAATATATAATAAATTGGTTTTATCAGATTTATTCAGAAAAACAATTTGAGTGTGCAGAAAGACCTAAGCTCCTGAAAAGCACTTTTTAAAAAAGATAATGTAAATTACATTTTCATTTTCAATAACAGAACTCAAGAATGTCTCAGAAGTGGGCACTTTGTCAGTGTCCTCCACATTCTGACGCAGCTGCTAAGGGTGTGTAACCATCCTGATCTATTAAGTCCCCGGCTTCCACGTTCTTCCTTTGTATTAGACATGCTGGAGTTTACAACTGCTTCTCTAGTGCTGAATGCATTAGGATGGGATCTTTGGAAGGTGAGTAAGGACGTAATTCTCTTGTGCCTGACTTGATTTAACTGGGAGAGCAGGTGGCTTAGGACATAAAATTTCTGACACATAATTCAGGTTCCAATTAAATTTCAAAATCTGAATTGCTAATTCATTTTTTTTAGAAGTAACTGCTAAGGCTATAAATAATAACCATTTACTTTATGGTAGTACTGAATTCAGTAGGTATGCTGGGAATTTCCTATCTTTGTCAAAGGTCAGACTATTTTGCAACATTTTTTTGGTTAAAGTTCCCACTTGACTGAAACTGATGGGTCTTGGAATCAGGGGAAAGGTGCCATGGGAAAGGTCCTGTTCTGAGGAGTAGTAAGGGCATAGTTAAGATGTGTGCAGCTCTGCAGATGAGAAGCTGTCTCAGATTCCACAGTTCAGTTTTAACTATAGTCTGTTTGTTAACACTATATTACAAGGGACTCAATCCATTTTTTTCCTAGTGATTTCAGCAATACTAGAGGCTTAAGAAAGACTGGACAAAGCTAAACCAGTAGCATTAGATGTCCTGGGAAATTCAAGTAATTACTTCTTTAAGCCTGTTGGAAAAATCATTTGGGGGTGTGGGGACAGGGTGAGTGTCAAAGGCTTGTGAAGGAAGTAGAGTTAATGTATCAAGGTGGGAATGGGTGAGTCTGGAATGCCAGTTCTACAAAGACAAATGTTTTCATTCCAAGCATTGAATTAACTGCAGAGCTTGTAATTTGAGGATGCTGTCCTGTTTTTGACTCTTGGTAACATGAGCATAATGCTCTATTTTAATGGTGTAGGTTGATGAAACCTTTTAAAGTAATGGCAGCTGCTCTCTGCAAAATCACATGACACATGGCTCTTCCACAGTTTGGTTTAATTCTGGCATCAGCTGTGAGCTTTTTAATCATTCTTGGATAATGTGGTATTATTACTTTTTTTTTTTTAAAATGCAACTAAATGGTAGTAGAATATTTCTTTAGGCTGTTGGAGTTTTTTTCTTTTCTTTTTTTTTTTTTTTTAATAAATTAAGCATGTAGACTGGTCTCTCTTTGATGTGATTGGGATGGAAAATCAAATGACTCACTACGAAGCACAAATACTGCCAAAACTGAAGGTAACTAGGAAGCTTATTGAAGAGATCTACTGTTCTTCTTCATCACCCAGACCTGAGCCAGTGAAGCTCAAACCAAATAGGTATGCAGTGTTCCAGTGATTTATTTTTTTTAAGTAATACATTAAAATGAGTAATACTTGTGAGAGCAGAGAGGGTTCAGAAGCACTCCAAGCATTTAGTGTACTTGCATTTTACAGTATATTGTATTTCTTCTGCATGTTGAGATAAGCAGAATCCCTGCTGCCATATGCTCTGCAGGTGGGTACCTCTTCTGGCTCAGATTACTGACTAAAAATAACTATTTACTTTCTAACTTTATTTTTGTATTAGGATGAAGAGATTGACAACTTCCTCGTGTATGTTCTTGTATGTGTAGAAAGGTGATTTGTTCATTTTTAGGTTATTTACACCAGTGCAGTATGGACAGAAACCAGAAGGAAAGACTAGAGCCTTCTCAAGGTTCCAGTTGCAGCAGACAGCGAACACAGCAACAGTTATGGCAGATCATCATGAGAAAATACAAAGACAACAGCCCCTTGCCATGTTTTCAGAAAGTCAGCATAGGAAAGGTGTGCTGCTCATGTAATAAACTGTTGCTTTCTGGTTTGCTGTCTTTTTTTTTTTTTTAATAGTGCTTGAATTTGGGGAAGAAATGAGGTTGTACTGAATGCATTTGGGCATTACATATTTGACTATCAAGTTTCATTAGCAGTTTTCTATCAGGACTTTGCTCACAAAATCAAAACAAAATTCCTTATTATCTGTCTGTCTGCCTTTTATAAACAGAATTATATTATTGTGCAAACACTGGAAATTTTGCTGGCAGTTGTGTTGGTCTCCAGGTATACCCTCTTAATGAAACCAGACCTGACCTGCAGTGTGTGAGACAGCTTTTCACACATGCCAGTCTTAACAATGTACAAAAACTTTGCCAGGGCTTTCAAGAGTCTGCACAGGTATATTTTAAACAAAGTTTTGTGAGAAAACAACCACAGAATAAGAGATCTTTTCCTGCACAATTCATTTTTAGCAACAACAGAAGTTTGTACATTGTCAAATCAAATGAGTACACATGTAAAATGCCAACCAAATTGTATCTAGGAAATAATGGTTTGGGGGTTTTTTTGTTTTGTTTTTGTGTTTTTTTTAGTGGTTCTGGGGAGAAGAACATTTCACGTGTAGTTTAAGAATACACAGTATTAGAGGGAAACCTAGTCTCTTTCCAGTTAAGTGTAACCCAAGAGTTATGTCTGGAGTAAAATTGCTCTTCATTGGAAATAGGGCACACTATATGCATGGGGTAAGCATTCAAATTCTACGGTGTACAGTGAGGAAATTCTTTTTAAACCTTGTATCTTTTTTGTCCTCTCTTAGGCACCAGCAAGACAGTACTCAGCCGAATGGCTTCCACAGCTGGAGAACAAGAGAAGATTGCTCAGCCAGAGAAGCCTGTAACATTACAGTTTAGAGGGAAAACATTTACTTTGTCTTATAGTCAATTCTGTCACCTTATTTGTAGACAGTCTCTAAAGCATCAAGGTAAGGTGCTACATGATTCAATTCACATCTTTCTCATATTTTTTGTATCCTCATATTTTAATATCATATGTCTGTGAAATTAAATTATTTTTCTTCATTGAAATATTTTTCTTCTCTTGCTGCTTTCCTGGAAAAATGAAATTATTAATGTGACAGTGGATGATTTGAGTAGTAAATCTAAATCAGTATCTACACTTTCATGTCCAACTCAGGTACTATGCTAATTCTTTATATGATAAGAGTATATACTTGATCATGAACAATGTATAGTTTACAAGATTCGTGTGTGCATATCTGTTTGCTGAAATAGTCAAAGTTTTAATATTTAAAGCATGTTGTAATGGACTAGTCTCACCCATCTGTACTAGTGGACTCTCCAGTTTGAAAGTCCCATTTTATTTTTGCCATTAGGCAGAGAGTAGGAAAGCAGATTTATTTTTCACTAAAATCCTAAACCGAACATCTGTCCTCGTATCGCAAATGCTATTCAAATCGTCAGCTTTTCTCCTGCTCACTTCTTTCATAGTCATTCATAGAAACCTTGCATTAACTAAATAATCCTTCTTTTCAACTTTCTTTTTCATAAATTTCTTATTCACATAAGCTTTATCTGGTCAAAATAAATTCAGAAAAGAATTTTGAATTTAAAGGTTATCATAGAAGAAAAAAGACAACTAAAGGAACACCTGGACAAAATATATTTTGGGAATGAGCGTCGTTGTTCCAGAACCCCCCTGTATGGCAGAGACTTACTGGAAATTTGCTCATGGATCAGTGAAAGAAAAATCTCTCAGCATTGTTCTGCCAGGATTAACAAGTGGCGCTGGGCTGGCTTTGCAAATTGCCTTCCATACCCAAGTACTTCAGAAGTTCTAAAGGATCCATTGCAAGAACTTATTCTAACCTTGAAGCAGCAACAGATCGCCCTGAAGGATGTTGTTACTAGGTAATTGAGACAAATCCATTGCAGTCTTTGCATGCAAAGATTTGATGAGTGGGTACTGGCATCCAAAACAGGGTAAAATACAGTAAAATCTAAAAGTGAAAAACAGGGTGAAATACAGTAAAATGCTAAAAGTGATAAATGAGTGTCCTTGTTTTATTCTTATTGCAGGCTGAATTCCTTTATGCAGAATCTGTTTCCTTCCCTGATGTATAATTTTAGATAATTTTTAAACTTTAAAAACTCTTAATAGATCCATGGCAATTGTTATTAGTTATATAGCAATTCTACTTTATTTTGACATATCTTGTATTTTTTGTGTGAATACTTACAAAAAAGTAGGAGTTGTAAGTCAGCTTATATGGATAACTTTACAGATAGTGGTGATTTCCTTTTGTCTTGTTCTGATCCTGAGTATTTTTGCATTTACTTCATATTAGCATAAAACTTCATCTACTGATTTACTTCCAACTGCCTTTAGCCAGATCCTTTATGCTTCTATGCAGACATCTGCTTTATTACTGGTTTTGACTGGTTAGTAGCCCAAGCTGTTAAAAATTAGTATATTAAATTTTTTGTTTGTTTTATAGAGATCTGTGTGTATTGCCAGCTGTAGCTGTTGCTCCTCCATATTTGTATGTAGCAAATCCTCCTTATACATATACCCATGAAATGAAGGTCTTGAAGTTTCATCTAAAGGAACAGATACTTCCCTACTTCCATTCAATGCAGCAGATCACAGGGCATCGTTTTCTACAGTTTCCAGATCCCCAAATGGTGCAGCGTGATTCAGGTAATAAAAAACCACCGCCTGTTAGACCTGTGTGGATGTGCTTTCTCTAATTGTTGAATGCTACCTGCAGAACCTTCAAGTTCTTCTTTCCTAAACAGGCAAGATGGAAGCTCTGGCTGTCTTGCTTCGGAAGCTGAAAGCAAGAGGACATCGTGTGTTGATTTTGACACAGATGATTCCAATGCTTGATATACTGGAGCTTTTCTTGAACTTCCATTTTCTCACGTACATAAGAGTTAAAGAGAGTGGTGCTCACAGTTGGCATTATCTGGTAAGAGGACCTTTTACTCAAGCTAATAGTGAATAGATGCTCATAGTGGGAGGGAAAATGCTAAAGGGAAGTCTAATGCATTTGCAGAATTCATTTGCATAATTTCATTAGTTATTTAAGCAAATTATGTATGTAGCTGTAGCACAAAGGATGTAATTATATATGAAATATTTCAGTCATATTACTACTTGATGAGGCATCCAGGGTGTTTCCAAGAGGCATGCCACTAGTTGTCCTACATTTATGAGTAATTTGTGCTTGAAATAGACATTTTATTTCACAATAGCATTTTGATTAATTGCTTTTGCTTTCATTATCTGTAGCTATCTACATTGTTAGTACTTTAAATGTAGTTGCTGTTTTTACATTGGCACTTCCTCAGCCTTACTCCAGGGGCTTTTGTTTTTTGTAGAGTGCCCTGGCATTGCCTGAGGATAAATTGAAAGTATGCTCATTTCCCTCCCCAGTAGGATTCTCAGTATCCTCTGGGGCCTATGTTTTGAGCAAATATTAACAATATAGTTAAACTATTATTTTTTTTACTTTTTATTTCAAATGGCATTGTTATGCTTTCTGTCAGAGGCAGTATAAAACAGAAAGGAATACTTTGCCTTAAAGCAACATGAGGCAGCACAATAGAAGGGATTCAAGACAAGAAAAATGATGAGGCAGGCACAGAATGTAATAACTCAGGTCTGTTTAGTCATAGGACATAATGTGACTACTGTATTAGATCTTTAGATTTGTATCTGATTGACTGCACCATAAATTAACAGTTTTAATGGTACACAAATAAATTTTGAATTGTGTGGATCTGTAACATGGGCAGTTAGAAAACTTAAAATGTTTGTAAATTTTATGTAGGTTAAGGAAGTAATAAGAAAGCAATGTTTCTGATCTTCTCATTCTGTAAAAAAAGTTTATTTAAAGATTTATGCTTTAATAACGTGACTTTGTAATTAAGTTGCTTGTTTCCTGATTTTAGGAATCCATAAAAAACTTCAACCAAGACAAGAGATTCTTCTGTGCTATTCTTTCTTCCCACACTCCTTCCACAGGTGTCAGTCATGTAGATGTGAATACTGTTGTCTTCTACGACACTGATTTAGATCCGTTGACGGATACAAAGGCTAAAGAATGGTGTGATAAAATTACAAGAGACAGAGATATTCACATATACAGGTGAATATGTGAATAGTAAGAAATAGTGTTTAAAATAAAAAATGGACAGAAGATGTTTTTAAGTGAAACTAAGATTTTTGGCTAAGGTCATCCTTTAGTTTAAGTCATTTGGTCTTTTAAGGTCCCTTTAAAGATTGGGTCAGTCATAAATATTTCTTCCCTTCAGACTAAGGGGAAAATGAAAACCCTGTCTTTTCGCTTATTGTGTTTTCTATTCCTGTCTGTCCCTCCCACTATCATCTTGTAAGCCATCTGAATTTCTGTGTTGGGACAGTCAAAGAGAACATTAATATCTGTGAGTGTTTTCTGCTCTTGATAACCAATAAATGTCTTTCTTGATGGTCTGTCATTGGATTTCAAATCCACTAGTGATGAGATGCTGATGTTCATGTAGTTCTAAGATGTATTTGAAAGCTTCTCTCAAGTGACTGTTTCCTTTCATGGAAGGGTGTGCTGAGAGCAGAGGGGAGCTCTTGCTCACATTACACCACTGGCCAGGTAGGCATGGTGTACAGTGTTAGCAAATATAAAATATCCTGCTGTTGTAAAAAATCCATTTATATCCAAGACAATACTGTTTATTGTTCATTTTGAAAATAAGACCTTAAAAGAACCCGGTGTTTTGAAAATATTAGATCAGATGCAAAAAGAAAGCTTTCCTCTAAGGAACTAGAAAACAGATACAAAACTCCCTATGAAAATACCTAATGAATTCTAAACAAGTGTTGGTACTCACTGCTGTAGGTGAGGAACATTAGACATGAAACAGCTGAGTTGCAGAAAGTGTCACGGTTTTGTAGGGAACAGTATTTAATGAGTTTCTTTGTTTCACAGGCTTATAAGTGGTAATTCAGTAGAAGAGAAGCTGTTGAAAAAAGGTATTAAACATTTGATTCAAGAAGTGGCTGCTAAGGGAGATGATTGTTCAAAAGACTTTTTAACTCAGGTACTGTATTAAGAATGTGAGCAGTTCTTTAATGATATGGAAAAAAAATGAGTGCTTTACTAGATCAGAGTCAGAATTTTAAACATCATCTAGTTTTACATTTATTTCCAGACTTGTTTGGGGGCCAGTGGTATGTGTTCACAATTAAATCAGTAAAAATCCTGAATTGTTAGCTCATATAGAAAATCAGAAGATAAAAATATCTGGAAAGAAAACTATGTTTGTTCCAATGATAATTTCACACTATTTTTGGCATTGTTTTAATCAAACAAAAACAACATCTCCTGCAGCAACAAGTGTTAAATATGTCTGTAATCTGACTTTTCTAAATGCAATTTCAGGATGATTAAAAAACTTTTGACATCATAAGTGTTCATCTTATTGAACACTTGAAAACATATTTCCATAAGGTTCTTTGCTCTGAATATGGGAAAGAAGATTCCAGAAAGTTTACAGAAGAGACACAATCTGAGATAAGAGATGACATAGATTCAGAGTTGCATGATTCAAGAAATACCATGGTTCCTTCACAGTCAGAACAGCTGGCTAGCTTTGTGGATCAGGTATGATGATTTCTCTTGTTTTATGTAAACCTTTAGACATATTTGAAATTTACTTTCCTGTGCAACAATCAGATGGCTTTCATAAAGTACCTTCTTTCCACTCCATTTACATGAAACTGTTATGTGCAAACTTAAACACTGAAGCAATGCTGGGAGGTAATCTGAGTTTGTTGATAGATCTATTCACATAGTGAAACATTTAAGTCACCAAATGTTCTGAGGATTGAGAATTGCATTGGACTACATTGTATCTTGTAATACAGGACTGTGAAACAGTTTTATGCTTTGCCAGATACTTGTGTTTTTTTCTTAAAGGCCTTGGATCTGTTTATTCTTACCCATGAAAAGACTGTTCTTAGTGTTCCTTAAGTTCTGTCAGATTCTGACTGTCACCTTTTCCCTTTGGCTCCTTTCCACCCCCCTTTTTTTTGTTTGTTTAGTAAAATGGAAGCCAATAGTTAGAACCTGTTCTCAGTGATGCTGGTGGGACATGAGCAGACTAGCTAGGGACCAGAATGTCAGATTTCTGTTCCTTAGATCTCTTTTTACCTTAATGATGATGCCATTATTTACAAGTGAAATAAATACATTTATTGGTTGTCATTTTTCTGCTTGTTTTTAAATCACTGGATATTTACATGTATCTAATTCAAAAGCTAAATAACTAGCAAAGTGTCAAAATGTTTTTCTGAACAGCTTAAGCCAATTGAAAAGTATGCCTTGAATTTCTTGGAATTGTTTCATACTTTGAATGATCAGAAAAGCCAGAAAATCAACAAGGTAAGTGACTATATTTCATTTTCTGAGCAATTAATAAAAACAAAATAGAAAACCCCAACGGCTGCCAGATTTTGTTTGGTTTGTTTGTTTGGGTTTTTTGTTTGTCTTTTATTTATGAGCACCGAAATTTTACTCAAAATTATCATGGTCTAAAAACACACTGATTCCTAATTAGCAGGTAGACATATTTGCCTTTCTCTTTACTGGTATGAGGGCCTGACCCAAGAATGAAAACTTAGTTTAACTAACATTGATATGTTTGTTAGGTTATAGGTGGGACTCTAATCAGTGGCAATTTGCTGCTGTTAGCATATTTATTGTGAAAAGTGGTAATATTTTAAAATGGACAAATTTTCTTCCTAAAAGGAGTTTGAAATTGCAAATATAAAATGGGAATATCAGCATGCCAAGGAGCTGGAAAAAGCAGAAGAAAAATTTCAGCAAAAGAAAGAGGAACTCTTAACATATACCAGACAAGATGCTTATAACACGGTAACATCAAGGGATCTCTAAATCCCTGCTTTTCAAAAAATTTGCATATTGTGACTATGAACCATGGATTTAAGTAAGCCAGTTGGGTTTGTATTGCACAATTATTGGACTCTTGAAATTGAAATTATCACTCTGTGGACAGTTCTAATTCTGTAGGGTAGCAGGTTGTTGTTTTGGTAGAACTGTGGGGTGGTAGGTTGCCTTGGAATGGCAATGCACAGTTATGTATCCAGGTAATAATAACTGAAGGAAGAGATTGAGAAAAAAATTGAAAATTAAGAGTAATTCCTTAAAGTTTTGGTTTGTTTTTTTGTTTTTGTTTTTTTTTTTTAAATGTGATTTTAAAATTATAGTTATTGCAAACAAGCTTATGGTTGTAAATGCTGAGTTCTGGGCTGGATGAAGTATTGAGGTATCAAAAATTCTTTGTTCCTCATACAGGAATTTATCTGTGAAGGACTGGATGGAGAAATAGAAATAATGCCTGTAAGTCAGTAGCTCTTACTTCATCTGAAGGAAACCTTACCTAAAATTAATTAATGCCAAACTATGGTTTTGGGGAGGGTTTTTTATTGTTGTTGGTTTTGCTGATGATTTTTTTTTTTTTTTTTAAGCTTTGGACTCCCCCCGTTGTACCTGAGAATGATGATGATGTCTACACTGATTCTGTTATGTGTCTGATGTACACCAGTACCCCAATTCCAGAGTCCAAGCTTCCACCTCTGGTTGGTAGGAAGGCCCATAAGCGGCAGAGAACAGATCTGTCATGTAAGTTGGATGCAAAATTGCATGGGAAGGCGTGGTAATGTTCTTGTGTGAAACAATATGAAAACTCTTTTGCAAGAATATCTTTAAGTTTGTGTTTAAAAATTTAGGTGTGCATCTGTCATTGTCTCTGTTAAAATTGATATTGCTCAGGCAAAATGATTGAATGTAGAGTGCAAGCAGAGGGAGTGCACGGAGAAAATTTGGTATTGTCCTTAAAAATAGAAATACAGGTGAAATAAATGAGCAAGAGTAAAGCAATGAGACTCCTGTGTGCCCATTTGATCTGTTTTTAAGCTTATTTTCTTAGTGAAGCAAGAAGCTATTTAAAAATGACTGATCAAGTCAAATACTCTACTAGTGGACCGCAGGTTAAAGGTACCTGCATTCAGAAAAGTACTGCAAAAGCCTTATCATTACTCAGATGATTTGCATCATTTTTCTGCCATGATCTTGTTGGACGAAGTTCCTTTCTCACTGGAGATAAGAAGTTTGTCCTGCCAATCAGCTTCAGGTGAGAGAAAGAAGCATTGCCACAGAAGGATGGTTGTTCCTCCACCTTCACTTTTCAATCAAGTGACTCCAAGAATACTGAAAACACGACAGAAGAGCAAAGCTCAGAAGACCCTCCTCTGGGTAAAACAGCAAACCTCTTTTGCAAGACCTTTGTCAGCTCTCAGCAAGTCAGCTGCTGACACTGGGCAAGACAGTCCTGCATGGCTAATTGCTGAAGACTTGGCATTGTTAAAAGTAAGTTGGAACTTTGTTTTTATTGACTTCGAAAACTTTTTACTTGGGAGTTTATTACAGCATCCATAGTCCTTAATTAATCCAGGATTATACATGCTTGTGCACACAAGAAAAGCATTTAGCTGAAACATGACACTGGTTTGATTTCTCTTTGCCTCTTAGGCGGTGAAACAGTTACGGGCAACTCCTTTAAACCTTGCTATTGTGTCACCAGCACAGACAGCAAACTGGGACTTTGTCAGCGATGTCGTTAACTCTTGTAACTACGTTTATCGCTCCCCAGAGCAATGTCAAAATCATTACATGAAAGCATTTGCAGGTCCAGAAGGAAAGGTGAGTTTAAGTTGAAATGAGCATTACACTATGAACACTTGGAGGGTTTTGTTTTGTTTTTTCTTGGTTTTTATTTTTAATTCCTCATTGCTGTTAGAGGACTAGATGAGTGTTTAGAAAGGATAATCATAACTATATTTTAGAATTTTGAATAGCTTGGTATACAAACAAATGCTAGTAAATACCTTCCCCTGTCAGTATTATTACTGTAGGTTGTATTTATTGTAGTTTCCATACATTTAAGAATATGAATTTCCCCAATGCTATGACAATGACATGATCTTGGATGTATCACTTTGCACTATCAGTATATTAAAAATAAGGAAGGGGACCTGCTTATTTTAACTTTTATTTAACTGTCAGGAAATTAATTGTCTTCAGTCAAGACAATTATAAACTATGTTTTTTGAGACAGAGCACTTATGACTAGTTGGTTTTGGTACCTAAGTCTTCAATTTCTATTTATTTCAGAACATAGGTGTTTATCCTCTTCGTGTTAGACAAGCCTATGCTAAAGACCGGAATTCTGAGCGTTCTCAAATCTATATGAATCACTTTAAGTTGATGACAATGACTGCTAGAAAAAGAAGTTCCTCAAATAGGCTTCTGTAAGTTTACTTCTACTCTCAAAGATCATTTTTCCCAGATTTAACATGTAATCAGTTGGTGGCCTGATTGGTGAATTTTTTTTGTCTTAAGCACAAATGTATTTCACAGTGGCATTTCTCGTCAGAGGTGCTGTGATGACCTTCAGCTTTAAGTTAAAGTAGTGGATATACTATCAAAGAATCAAACCTGTGCTTGTGCTGCTGTAAAGAAAAAGCTTGAAATGCTTCAGTACTGTTCCATGTGATGTACTAGGAGGGTCACCCCAGGCTTTCCTCAACTCTTTTCTCAGGTCTAACAATATAGCTGTCGTATTTCTAGGTAGAGAAGTGGCTGGAGTTCCCTGCTAATTCCCAGCTTTGCTAAATCTCAATTGCAGGGTCCTCTCACAGAATTTTAAAATTATATTTGTGAATATTAAAATAGTTGCATAAAATTAAGTTAGCTTAAGCTACTTCATTTACTTTCAGCGCAGACAACTATGGCAAGCTACTACCTATGTCTGAAGTTGTTTCCATCTGTGCAGAGCCAATGATGATACAGGAAAAGGTCTGTTCAGTTTCTCCAGGTGAATTCCATTCTATATGTTCTTTTCAATAACTTTTCAATTCTTTTTGGTTTCAGATACTTTTAAATTACTTTTTCCTGTAAAAACAATGGGAAAGGCTGGGAATAAGGAAAAATTCTCAGGGTTTTTGGAAGACTGAAAATGGTTCAGTATGGGTTTTGCCTAATCCCCTTTATCAGTGCATCAAAGCTATCGGCTATCAGTTGTCAGATCTCTTCCCTTACTGTATTTTGGTTATCTCATTTTTTCAGCATTTTAGTCATGTCAGAAGCAGGAAACCATTATATATAATAAACTTTTTGTCAAGTCAGAATTTTCTGTCCCAATTATTAGTATAGACAATTAGGAATTCATTTCAGGATAAATCTTTACATGATTTCATGGCAACAGGCATGTTTTTGTTCTATTCAGAAATAAAACAAATAAAAAGAAACCTATTGCTGTGATTTCGGCCCCCACACTTCCTCTGCTTCTGTTGTCGTAGACATTGGCTGATGAACAAATAGCTCCACAACTGCAGGAGCAACAGCCGAGTCAGAAGCAAGAGGAACAAAGAGTGGAGCAAATCCAAACCCAGTGTCAGCCACAGCAGGAAACACAGGTGAGAAACAAAAACGTGATTGCCATGTGGGATGTGAATTCAGTTCACCCCTGCAGTTGCAGGCAGAGAAACGTGTTCCTCCTGGCTATATGAATCTGTAAGCCCAGATTCACGTGCACTTACAGCATGTGTTTTGACTTTGCTGAGGCTGTGTGTAGGACTCGCAGCAGATCTGGAGACCTTGGACGTTAACAGAAGCATTGGATTTTATCTGAGCTGAGGTGAATGGACTTAAGCATTACCAAAAATACAGTCTTGTTCAAGGATATAAGAATAATATTAAAAGAATAATTATAGACAAACTCCTTAAAGATACAGAATTTTGGGCTTTACCCCAGAGTGGATTTTATGATGGTGAAAAAGGAATTCTATATCTAGAGAGGAACAAATGTCATTTTATGGTACTAATATAATTGTACTTGTTCAATGTATTTATCTCCCTCATTGGAAGAATTTCTTAAAACTTCACGCCTTCTTTTCAGATCACTTTAGAACACTTGTAGATGTTAAAAAGACAATACATTTTATGACACTTTTGGGCTTCAGGACATACGCTTTCTCGAGCTATAGCTGTATTACAGCAGGTGTCCATGGTACCCACCATTCCAGCCCAGCTGGAGCCCACAGCCCCTGGCCAGTTTTTTGAAGTGGAAGCATTTGACAGCATCAGTTGTAACCATGACAACTGTGCAGATGCTTTTGATGACTCTGCTTTTATCAGATAACCTACTTTTTATTTGCAGTTCACATTTTGCTATTGAAAATAAATCCTCAAATCTTTATTAAATAGCATTGCTCACTTTAAAACTTATTGACAGTAAGTGCAAATCATGGGAGAACAGTCTTTCAGCAAGTCCTTTACTCTTCAGGAAACAGTAAGCTGTATTCTTTAAGTGTAATTAATTCTAATTACATAGAATTTTAAACACTGTCATCTTTGTATGCTCACACTTGTTTTCAGTTTTATCTTTGACAGTTTTATCTCTATACTTTTAGCTAGTAACCAGTATTAATCTAAACTTTAAAATTTAATTTTAGATTTAGTGACAAGTCCTGATCATCGGAGCCCAGTGACTTCTTTGGCACAGAGGAGATCCTGAGGGCAGAGTGCAGGTGTGTGCCAGCCTCTGGAAAGCACAGCTCGCTGCAGCCTGGCTTCTGTGTACCAGACATCTTCAGTAGGTGATGTTTAAAGTAGAGAAATGTCTGCTGTGCAGATGGGAACTGAATGTCATTCTGCAGCAGGTAGAATTTGTATTTTCTTTATTGCTGAGCTATTGCCCAGGTGTTTTGGGGCAGCAGTTTATTGTAATCAAGAGCAGCACTAGGTTACTCCTTTTTTTTTATCCTCCCTTTGCATCATATGAGGCTTTTCCTGCCTGTGCTCCAGGTGAGCAGCGCCTACTTCGTCCTGTAAGTTGGCAAGTTTTCTCTGTGGATTTTTACACTGAATCTGGAAGAAAAGGGCCAGCGCTGACTGACGGCGGGGCTGTTACACTCCCGTATCTGCACCACAATAAAAGCTGATGTCTTGTCTGGCCCTGTCCTGTCCCCGAGTCTCGTTCCTGCGTGTGCCGAGCCCGCGTTCCCGCTTGGGGCAGCCCCTGCCCCAGCGCTTTACC